>NW_026067949.1:36821896-36842428 GCF_014885135.2 Alexandromys fortis
AGGAGGGGGGAAAAGGGAGACGGGGAGGGAAATGGGAGGCGGGGAGGAGGCGGAAAAAATTTTTTTCAATAAAAAAAATTATATTTAAAAAAAAGTGTCTCAAGACCTTATTTAGTTATAAAATAAACACTCACTGATATAGACTGTATGCTACTGTGAACCAGCTACTGAGTCCTTCCATTCTGTCTAGGGGAGCTGGGGTCCAACCACCTGAACCAGAATGTAAGAGATCACACAACTCCTCAGCTTTTAAGAAGTCAAACATACCAACAAGTCCATGCCCTAGGGCTTGCTGTCCCAGAGTTCTTTGAATAAATGGAACAAATCCCCACAATACCTTTAAGGTAATTTTATTTGGAGTTTTGTCTTGACTGACAGTTGAGGTTGGGGAAAATAACCTACTATGTGGGACCATCTTTGTGCACATGGACCTGAAATGTTTAAGAAAGCACGCTAATCAAGCCATGAGGCAGCACTCCTCCATGCCCTCTGCTTCAGTTCCTGCCTCCAGGTTTTTGCCTTGAATTCTGAATCTATCTTTATTTGGTAGTGTACTGTATTCTGTTATATGAAATAAACCCTTTCCTCCAAAAGTTATTTTTTTCAGTGTTTTAATACATCAGTAGGAATTTAACTAGAGTACCTTCGTAATAAGAAAATGATATCCAAAATTAACATAATGCTCTTTGCTATGGAATTATAAAAAATGAATTATTTGCATTCATTTCTCATTGTTTATATTTGATGTTTCTAATAGTCTGATATTGTAACTGACGATTAGCCTTCACTGTGATTTCATAACCATTGTTTTATTGGATGTTTATTTCTAATTTTGAAGAAAAAAATCTCAAATCTATTATTACTATGTTAATATAACAAATTTATTTCATAAAGTATATAACTTTTATTGTAAATAGCTATGTTACAGTATAAAATTATTTTTACACATTCTTATATTCATCGTTTTAATTGTGACCAAACAATGATTCCATTTTCTTTGCTTCAATAGTGAAGCCTTTTAAGCCAAAGTCTATGCTTTTAAGAATATCAATTTTTTATGATGAGACTTATAAAGAGACAATAATCATTAATGACAACACTTTCTGTGATAGTATAATATGTAAGGCAAAGAAATCTATTAACGCATTTTATTTGACTGCAGTTCTTTGTATGTCACACATTTTGGAGCCTTTCATCATTTTTTTCAACTATTTAAGACATTTAATTATAGTGTGTGTGTGTGTGTGTGTGTGTGTGTGTGTGTGTCTATCAGAGAAAAATATGTAGGACTTGGTTCTTTTCTTCCAGTATCCAGGTTCATGTCAAATCCATGCCAGATGACTTACCTGAAAGCACCTTTGCCCATTGAGCTACCTTACCAGTCCTAAGATTGGTTCTTCAATAAAAATAAGAGTGTTGTTATTTGCTCATTAGGGGAAATAAAGTTTCCTTCTAAGTATTTTGGTAGGAGGTTTCAATCAGTAGTTTGAAGACATATACTTTAAAATTTTTCTCTCCGACTTCGGTTATATAACTGCATCTGTATTCACCATTCAGTCATTTCACATTATTTTTGAAAGAGATAACTAATAAAACTGGACTTCCTCTGAGGTTATGACTTTACAAAGCTAATGGATTGGAATTGTCTCTGCTGTACTGCTCTGTAAAAAGCAAACAAAGAAAAGAAAAGCTGACAGAGTTTCAGAAGTGTCAATCAAACCAGAGCTGCAAAGTTGATAAGCAAGAGGAAGTGTCACTGCTGGCAAGCTGACAGTGTTTCTGGATCTTGATGGAAATCACTTTGAGTCCATGAAACTTACAGAAGGTGACATCTGACAGCTGATTTGTACAAGGAACTAAAACAGTCATTTGAAGGGATGTGAACATATTAAAAACTAAGAACCAAACAGCACAAGAGGAAAAGTGATGGGCATCTAATTTTTCCCACAACAACTAAAATCACATCCTGTACAAAATAAGTTAATTGGATAATAGTTTTGTTGTTTATTATTTTCAAAATCAGAAATTTCTGTTACATTCAATGAACACTTTTTAAAACATGAATTGCACATTTTTAATTTTTTAAATTTAAAACATGATAAGCAATAAACTTTTAAACTGAATAATTTATGATATTACTATATTTGAATGTTAATTTAGTGAACAGAAACTTTGTCAAGATTTCTTTAGGAGCCATTTGTCATCTGTTGCAAGCCTGTATGCATTCATGTATATGTCTTCCCCGCCGTGGTATCAAAAGCACTGTCACCTCCTCCTCCAACAATTTTACATGGGTATTAAGGATCACATTTATCATCATAAAGTTTTACTTACCAAATTAGTTCCTCAGTCCCAATTTTCCTAATCAAATTTTGCTCAATATTTAAATTTTTATACCATTAATTATTCATGATATATTTTCACCCTCCGTAGGAGAAACAGTGGTCTACATCTGCCTGCTTCACTGGCCCAGTCATTTACATTTATCAGTTTTCACCATCCTGTAGTCTGTATTCATTTTCTTTTTTGTGACTGCCAACATCTATAGGCAATCTAGGATAAAATGATACAGACACAGTAACTTACTACTAACAGAACTTAATGCTTAAATCTAGGACATCCAAGATGTCTATGTTAGCAATTGTGATGCTTGGTACATTGCCCTGTGGGGGTTCATAGACAATGTCTGTTCCATGTGTTCTCAAATGATTAGTTGGAATGAGCAACATATCCTTCTGGAGCATCTGAGAAGAGACATGAAAACAATTTTTTAATGTCTTTTCTTCTAGGCTAATTTGTTCCTAATCCTATCACCTTGGGTTATAAACTCAACATGTACATTTATGGAAATATTAACATTCATTTTTCATTTTGTGCCTTACTGTTTTTGTACAATTTTTATATTCCAAATAAAACTATCCATTTATATACTTAAACTTTATAGAAGATGTACAGAAAGAGATGATCAGAGTAAACAGTGTCTTAGAGTTCAAGTGTTTTGAGTTGAAATAACAGTTCATTAAACAAAATCAACAGTTGATAACTACCATTAGTAGAATCAACCTAGAGAGAACAATTTTGAGCATTTACTGAATCCAGGTATAGCACTTATAAAGACACAAAGATGACTGAGTTAGATGAAAAGATGAGTTTAGAATTCTTATTGACCACTCAGCATGTAATTATAGTAATAACTAGCAATATAGAAACCGGTCACCTTTTCCAGTGAAATTGAAAGCCAAGTCAGAGTGCTGTTCACTGTAGATTTGGCAAGTTCTGTTTAATTTAGTCCACAAATGACAAGAAATTAAATTTATTACAGAATTACGTTATGATTTACCATGAGGATTCTTTCAGCAATTAATTGAACGTACCTAGAGAATTTGATAAGTAAATATTCATTTGAATCAAGAGGTTATACGAGAATGATGAGAAATTATAATTCTAGCTAAGCATTTATATTTATTATATAAAACAGCAACATCATTCATGTTAGAGCTACAGAAAATAAGGAAACAAGTTTGTACCTTGCTGTGGTATGTTTATGTGTGTTCATCCCTGTCTCTCTGTATAGATGTATGGATGTGAAAAAATGATTATACTCATGATTGAAACTTTTTTCAGTTGTAATTGGTCAGTTACTCATATAATTTCTTAAATTTCTATATTTTAAAATAAGTTTATCTGCCACACAGCGTGTAAAAATGAAGTCAGTGTGGAAATGCTATGTAAGGCCACATATAAATCTGAATAACAACATTAGAAAGCTGAAGAAATGGTAGATTACACAAAGAATAAAATTTCTTTTAGATTAAGGTGCATCCAGACTTGGTTCAGGAACACTTTCAGACTTGAAATGTTATACATGTCTTCTAAATTGTTTTGGAGAGGAGAGAAAACAAATCAACAATATTGTACTTAACTGCAAGAAGGATACTGACCTATTCAATTTGACTCATTTCCTGTTGTAATCTAGTCACATTCTGACACCAAATAAAAAGAGTTTAAGCAACCATAGTTCTTGTTATAAGAGATATTGAGGGATATTTGACAGTATTGTGAAATGCAGGGACTGTATTAATAGAATTATCATTTGATCAGGGGTCAGAGTCAGCAACTACTTGAGAGGAATTCGCCATAGAGATGGCAGAGGAGGCAGGAAGACAAATAGAGAGAAGCACAGGAAGTGGTAGGGAGGAAATTTCTGGCCTTTTTGGTTTGGAATGAGTGGAGGGACTCTACTTTCTGGGTTTCAGCACATAAAGGAAGGTTAGCTGATTGATTCTCTGATTCTCTAAGCACAGGTTTTCACCCCAACTTCTGACTCCCAATTCTTTGTTGGTAAATAGGATGATAGAGACTTAGTTAAAACCTACATTAGCGCCCATGACTGACCTCATCCAGCCATCCCAGACGTCCCACCAGGCTGCTGTCTGAGAGGTGGGGTGCTCACTTAAGGCTGTGGGCTATAAACAGTAGCTGAAACACCAGTAGACACAAGTGCAGCTGTTAAGCTGACAAAAAAGCAACAGAGATGCTGTCCTTCAGTGGGTTGTACTGGTTAATTTCAGTGCCAAAATAGCTTTGTTAAAGCTGGAAATCAGCATTGTGAGAAAAGTAAGACAGGTAGGGACAAAGGGCAACATGAATGACATTTTGACTAGAGATGTTAAGCTTTAAAATAGCAAACAACGTGCAACTCCAATTTCGAACAGAAGTTTCTAAGTGTTTAAGTCCATATTCTCTGTAATGATTTCTGACTCTAAAACTGCAAAATATACTAGAACAGAAACCATGCCAGTAAAGTTTTGAATGAGATAAAGATACTTATCTTGAGAATCTTGCCACTCCCTTATATAAAAAAAGTCTTTAAATTTTTAAGTATGTTGGTGTTGTTTATGTGAATTTAGATATTTTGAACTTTCTCTACTTTTCAATTTCATGAAAATTTTTTACTTGTGTTTTCTTTTTATTGATGTTAGTATAATTTCATCTAGGTATATATCATCACATTATATATTATACATGTGAATTAAATTAAATATTTGTGTTTTCAACCTAGAGTTTGTTCATTTGTTTATATCCACATATTTCAGAAGCAAAATATAATTTCTATGATTTGTAAGATGCATGTCCTCCTTAAACACACATCAATTCAGTTCACGCTGTCTATCATCAGATCTCAATTCCTTTTCCCTTTACTGAAAATGAAAAGATTCCCAATCAGTGAATCTGAAATCAGTGTTATGTTTCAACTAAGCATTACACAACTTTTGATGATTTTCAGTAAGATTTCCTGACTACTATTTTTTATGCTCGAAAATTAATAATTTTCTTTAATATAGACTACTATATTTTTTATTATGGGTATGACCAATCCAATCCTAGACATTCACTTTGAAATATTGATTTTAGGGACAACTTCCAAAACCTGTTGCATCAACACTGATTATATTTACTACAAAGAAAGATATGGCCCATCAAATAGAATGATTTTACTTGATGGCTGTGAAGCCCATACAAAGGTATTTAAAAAGGAAAGAATATATAGGAAATAGCACAGTCACTTCCAAATCAGTGAAAAATTAAAGCTTGAAAAATCTCCTACTTTCCTAATCTTCATGTAAAAAAGCAAAGGAGGTGTCTGATTTGTATTAAGAATGAGTTTCTTGGGAATTTCATGTTTCTTTGTTTTTATTCTTCCTTCTAACCTCTACCCGCAACTCTTCCAGGAACTGTCCCATGTCTCTTTCTATTTCAAATTGATAACCTTTTTCTTTATAATTGTTGTATCATTATATACTTATATATGTATCTATACATTTTATATATTTTATTCATACATTGATACTTATGCATGTGCACATACCTGAATGACCGTGTGTGTGTGTGTTGTATGTGTGTGTTGTATGTGTGTGTATGTGTATTACATCTACTGTGACTTGGGTTGAGGGACAGAGTGGTCTACTGTAGCTTATGATAGAAAAAACATAAAGAAAATTCACCGAGTCTTACTATTCTTGTCTGAAGCAAAAACAAGAAAATAAGGAAGGCCTTTAATCAAAAGGAATTCCATACTTTGAATGTTAACCTGGAGAGATGCTCAGAAGAAACCATCGTTCCTTATCTGTTCAAGAATACATCCAGAGAATTTCACAGAAATGAAATGCTGAAACTGATATTAGCCCAATCTTATTAATTCTTTAACATACAAACAAGGATCTCATCATGGTTCCCTACTATTTTCTGGTTTACAAATTTACATTTTCACTGGGATGAAGCAAATGATTAAAAAAAAATGTCCTTTAGTGACCAACCTTTCAGAGACAAGAGCTGATTTTATTGAAGTACTCTATTAAAACAAAACTATTCCTTATTCATTTTTCCCTAATGGCGGTATAATGAAAAAAAAAAATAAGTGCTTCTTGGGATTATGTGTAAGGTATATTCTTATTTTATTACATTTCAATATACTTAATTATATCATCTAAGGAACATAGACTATGACATAATAGCAACAATTTTACATCCTATCAATGAATTTAATTAAAAAATTAGCATTGTATTCAGAAAATTGAAAACAAAACATTCAGACTTGGCTAAAGACATGATCATAGATTTTCATAAATACTTTAGCTCTTTTACGAAGAGAGAAACATTTCTTAGGTTTTCTTTATTTATTCCCTGTTGCTCTCATTGTTAAGATTTAGCAAAAGCAGAGATATTTACAAACTGTTCTACAAACAATGCATTTGGGAAGTATAAAAATATTGTTCTCTCAAACTGTGAGGCTAAATGTGCCATGTTTCTCTACTGTTCTTCCTGATTTGTATATCTGGCTGTGCTCTCCCATTATGTATACAGGATTCTTTGTCAAACACTTTCAGAAGTAGGCACATTTTAAATCTAATTTAAGCTTGTGGAGAAAGATGATCTGTCAACAGTAAAACCTGCAGACTAAATAGAGGAGAAGTAAATAAATTTTAGCTATATTCTGAAAACCAGCAGGCATAACCTTCTAGAAATCACAACAACCCAAGACAGTAAACTATGTAATAAGAGAAGCAGCTAGCAATTTTGGGCAGGGGATATCTTTTAAAATTTGAAGCAGCATGAACACAATATTTTTATATAGCTACTAATAGAAGTCTACTTCCACTCATATGTGGATTCTTCACTATTAAATGTCTGTTTCACAATTTTTTCTCTATGAAACTTGGCGTGTTTTTATTAGTTTCCTTAAGGTACTTATTTTATGCTGTTTTCAACTTTAGGTGATCATGATGGTACTAATGAATGCATATAATGATATTTAAACCTTTCAAATAACCACTAAAATCTTAATTTCATATTTTTTGGAGGGTAAAGATATTTTTTGACATCGATAAGATGAATTTATTAAGCTTGTACCTATGTTTTTTTCCTAATCAATTAAAAAAACAAGGAAGAGTATTACTGTGCTTTGGTCCCACAAAGCCACAAAATACAGAAACATTGCTAATTTTTCCGATTACTGATTGGAACAGTGTCTTTTTTGATTTCTTGAATCTGTCATGAAATCAAAATAGGTAATCTTTCATTCATTAAGTATGGCTATATTATATGTGGTCTCTCTTCTTGTCTTCAGGGCATAGTAACAAAAACTCATAAGTGGCACGCAATGGGGAAAAAAGGCATGTTGTCCTACTAACTAAAAAAAAATAATACCTTAAATTGAAAGATTAGTGGTTTGTGATATTCTAAACACATTTTTATAGATTAATTTGGATAACTGTTTGAAAAACTTAGTACAGAATACTAAGGGAAAGGCAGTAATTATTCTATAAACACACAAAATTCTTTAAAGCTTTCAAAGTATGATAAAACTGATAGGAAGTAAGCTCATGTACCTTAAGACCATACCATATGAAAAGGCTACAGATACCTAATGGCAGACATTTTTAATAAGAAGATTCCTTTTTGGAATTACTATTCCTCCTATTCCCAGGTGCATCCTTAGACATAAGCAGTCTGCAGGGATTGTTGACAAAGTCAATGGCAAAGTGATTTTTCAGAGGTTCAGTTACTTCAAGATATTAATATGTCCAAAACAAGGTTGAAGACTGGGTTATCTAGTGATGAGATCATGGCACCACGTTTGAGGTTAGATAAAGGAAATAATTTATAAAATAAATGAAATAAAATACTTCACATTTACTTTAGAACAGGCATTGAACAGGAGATAAGGCAGTACTCCTTCTTAAGCCCTCAGGTTTACAGTTTCTCCAGTTGTCCTTCATACATTTTCATATTTATTATATATGATAAGCTTTCAACTAAAGTTTAGGCAAATAGAAAATTTTCAAATTTAAAACAAATAATGATCATTGCATATAATTTTTTTCTTGATAGTAAGTACCAAATTTAGCTGTTCTCATGCAAATATCACATCTAATAAATGAAACCATATACAAAAAAATTCATGTGAGATAGTTGTCTTCATTTTGTTTTATTATTTGCATTGCCAGTAGAAATATAATCTAACTTTGAAAATCTCTAAAATTTCAAGTATGTACTGGGTATTCCAACTTCAGAGGCTTGGACACACTGTTAGTTGTTGAGGTAACAATAGTTTTGTAGTCAAGTCCAAGTTCAATTTCTTATATTTAGGTAATTTGACCAACACAGTGTTCTTCTTGTACCTTATAAAATAATTCCCAAAGATTTTTTTGTATATGTCAACTTATTCATTATTCACATAGCAATAAATATTTAATATTTAGTACATTTTCTCAGTTAATCTGCTAAAGTCTGATCATACAAATGATGATCATACAAATCATTTCAGCTACTAACTCTTCAGATTTATATTTATTTTTATTACTGCCACATAAATTATCACAGATTAGTGGATCAATCGTATTCCTCAAATCCACGTGTATCTACTACCTTAGAAATTCATAAACTAAAAGTACCATATCACTGAACTAGGATCAAGCATTTATCAGGCTTTCTTTACGCTATGGTTTTAGAGCTTAGTTTGGTTTTTTCTTTTCAAGCTTCTAAAAAAAATCATCTGTCCTTGAATCACTGTCACTTCCCCTTTTCTTGAAGACCATTGAAGAGGTGTACCTCCTCTCCTTGCTAATCTATGAACCACCAAGCATAATTTTTCCAATCAAACAATTTTATCCACGTGGCTGTTTCCCCCATTTCTTTGTCATCAATTTCTCAATTGTGTACTTTTCAAGTCTTTGACTGCCATCAACATAGATTCTTTGTCACAGGTCATAAATTGGTATATGAGAGCACAATTGGCTATTTCTTTCTGATCACATTGAGCAAGCTACAGTGAATTCATTTTATCACTGTCACAATGGATGCCCTGGAGAGTTGATGTAGATCTTAAACTGCCTGCTTTCTGATTATATCTGGGTATTTTTTAGAAAATTCAGTGAATAAGGATTGAATATTTTTTTGACCCTTTGTAAACTAATCTCAATGAACTGCAACTGCAGTCATTGGTGAAAACTGAAAAAGACAAGGTAATATTGCAAAAGAAAACCATGACAATTTTCTCAATTCATATTATTAACTTCTGCTTCTAAATTCTGTCCAATTCTATCACTTACATGCCATTTAACTTAAGGATATGGCATATGTATACATGCCCAGGCACAGTGCTCATGCTTAGTAGATCAAATACCTCCAGTTTAGTTTATATTAGGCAGCTCAAGGAGCTTGCTGTTTTGATTACCCATGATCAGCTACTCAGTTTTTACTTAGACTTGGGAAAATCCAAGAACTAATAAACACAAAAGCAAAAACTGATTATTTGTGAATGCTGACAAACTTTCCTACAGAAATCCTAAGAGCCTTCATTGAGTTTTCCTACAGTCTCCTGCCATGAGTTAGAATATCACCCTATCTTTACTGACAATGTAAACAGCATAGCATTCATTAGACATAGGACTTACTTGACAGGGCACATTGCATAATATCTGTACTTGACCTTCTATCCCAGATCCTTTGTAAAAACTAGTTCATTTTCATGTAACTAGCTTAATGAGTCATAGCAATCCACAAAGATGAGAAATACATTAATTTCAAAATTCAAAGATGCTTATCAGATATGATATTTTCAGAGTTGGGGAAGATGTTCCAAGGCCATATGCAGCAATGTATACTTCTAAGTAATCATAATACTATCCTATGCTGCCAGACTCCTCACAATTTCACTGAAACAAACAAAAATGTTCTAAACTTTAGTCGAATGAATTTCCCACCTTGTATGCAACAATTGTTTTAATAACATGTACAGAGTGTTAATTCTTATTCAACATGTCCAAAGATTAGTCTCAGCCATGCTATTGACCACAATGACATGTCATGGAAGGTAAACAAGGGAGTCTTTTCCCCATTCTTCTGACTTGAAATAGTGGATGGTTTGTTATTGCCCCCCCCAAATGTGGACAAAAGATCATGGACCTCTGAAATTATGAGACACACCAAATCATTTTCTACAGCCTTAATTCATTTTGATAAAGGCGAAAATGTCATTCCATTGGATAGGAAGAAGCTACTTTTGTTGGAAGTGGGAAGCTACTTAGACCTCAAGATAAGGTAGAAGTGGGGGAATTTTACTGAAGATTGTGAATTTTCATCTACTAGAAAAGGAAACTTGCCAGAACCTTGGAGCTCACCCAGTGTCATTTCTCCTCATCATTAGTGATAATCACAAGTTCCTCTCTTTGTACTAGAAACTATTGTTTCACAAATAGGCTTCTCAAAGACTACTTCATGTTCACCATAGTCATATGTTCCCAAAAGATGAAAGTTGCATTATAGTTCAGCCAATCTTAAAGTGATGTTATACTTTGATTTATAATTTCCACCATGCAGCTACCTGCATCTACAAAAAAAAAAAAATAGGGCTCCCATTTGAAGGAAACACATTTGTAGTATTTTCCATTGCTTATCTAGTATTTGAACTAATTTAAAATTACATGTGGATCTCTTTTACTTTGACATGCTATCAAACACAAATTAAGAACACCAAGAGCTTCATTCTTAGCTTCCAGAAAATATTCAGAAAGGTTCATGTATATTTTCACCTGGATTTTTGAATAAATGAGAAGCCCAATGCAACATTTTGTGTTCTTCAAAAGTAAATCAAGGAATAGATCAGTGTTCTTTATATTTTATTGTTTAATAACAATTTTAACCATAAACATATTTTGAGAATATTCTCCCCTTGCTGAAGTCCTTCCAGATGCTCTCTCTTTTCCTATTTATACAACTTAAAATTTTCTCAGAACCAAACAAAAATTCAATATAAGAACAAAACACCACCATATCAAGAAAACAGCCCGCCCCCTTCCCCCATTTTTTTTTAACAAAGTGAAAGCACACAAGCAATAAAGTGTGGAGTCCATTATATGTTGTTTATGTACTCTTGAACAGGAGTCCTGCCCTGGAGTAATTGACTTATGCAGTATCACTCCTTTAGAGAAGAATGATTTTGCATTTCTCAACAGATATAAGTGACATTTTAGCTATTAACCTTAACCCTAGTGGCTAGGTTTCTATCCATCCATTTATTCACTTTTTAAAAATATAGCCAAATAGAAGATGATAAAACAAAATGGTCGCTTTGGAGTTGGACAAGACAAACCAACAGAAGGTAAGGAGTCTAAGAGAAGGCACAAGAATCAAAGATTGTCATGTTTGTTTACTCTGGAATCACATAAAAAACTGATCTAGAAGCAATAATAAACACATGCAGAAGATTTTGTGCATACCATGCAGTTTGTGCATGTTCTTTCATATGAACTTTGCTCATTTTCTGTTGTTTTTTCAGTATATTGTCTTCTTAGTGTCCTCCATCCCATCTTGATTTTATACTCTTTCTTCCTCTTTTTTCATAAAGTTCCCTAAGCTCTGAGAGGAGGTATTTGATGGAGACATCATATTTAAAGCTGCATGTTCCAAAGTCTCCCCCTACTCCTGAGTTGTTTTAATTTGATGCAGGAGGAAGCTTTTACGATGTTAGGTTAACAAGGCAAAAATCTATTTGTATAACATAATATTATTAGGAGTCATTTTATCACTACAGCTTTCCCTTTTATTTTTAGAACAGTATTATTTGACTTTACACATTGTTCCTGTGATTACTAGTCGCAGGTTCTTGGTCAGGCCCTTAATGTCAAAGATGGGTTTCATCTTCTGGAGCTAGCATTAAGTCAATCAGTTATTTAGTGGTTTCGCCCACAGGTTTTGTCCCATTCTTGTCCTAAATATCTTGCAGGCAGTATACCATGGTAGATAAAGGGTTTATGTCTGGCTTGATGTTTATAGTTCTACTTTATTAATGTAAGTCCAGGTATCAGAGCTTAAAAACTCATGTAGGTCCTCCCCTCCCATCTCAGTACCAGCAGCAAGCTTGCAGGTGACAGTCCTGCTGGCAGGCCTTTACACCACCATCCCCACACACTGGCACAGTAATATATAAGATGCATTCCACTACTCAAACCAAACCCAGGGAACTCTTCACCCTCCCTGCCTGGTCAAACATCCCCTGAAAGATCAGGGGCTCCTAGAGACACAAGTAACACCTGCACCAATTCAAAGAAGTGATGGGTAGCCAGGTGAATAAGAATACATTCAACAACATAAATAGGATTGGGCACTACCAGAACCTAGTGGTTCTATATCAGCAAGACCTGAACATCCCAATGCTGATGAAGCAGAAGAACAGGACGTTAAAAATAGCTTTATAAAGATTACAGGTGCCCTTCAAGGAGAAATGAGGAATTCCCTGAAAGAAATGGAGGAAAAGACAAAAATGAAAAGAATCAATAAGTCCCTTAAAGACAGTCAATAAAAGTCACAAATCTACTATTTGGATGTTGAAACCTTAGGAAAGTTTGTGGTGTAATTGATTCAAACATGAAGGACTTGGAATTAGGAGGACAAATTAGGGCATCACGGTCTGAGCATAAAGGGTGCAATAGTAAATGAAGTGTGTGTGTGTGTGTTTCTCAGCATGATAATTTACAAAGTGTATTTCATAGAAATGTTATATTTTGTTCAACACTCCTCTCTCCCCAATGGACAGGTCAATCAGACAGAAACCTAACAGAGAAATAAGAGAATTAATGGAGGTAATGAATCAAATGGACTTAACAGACATCTATAGAACATTCCACCCAAATAGGAAAGAATATAGCTTCTTCTCTGCAGCTCATGGAACCTTCTCAAAAATTGACCACATACTTGGTAACAAAGCAAACTTCCACAGATACAAAAAAAAAATATTAGTAACCACCTGTGTCTTATCGTTACACCAGGGAATAAAGTTAGAATTTAACAATAATTCTACCCCCAGAAAGCCTTCAAACTGTTGGAAGCTGAACAGTCAACTACTGAACCACCCCTGGGCCAGGGAAGAAATAAAGAAAGAAATTAAAGTCTTCCTTGAATTCAACGAAAATAAAGACACAACATACCCAAACCTATGGGACACTATGAAAGCAGTGATAAGAGGAAAGTTCATAGCTATAAGTGCTCACATAAAAAAAAATGGAGAAAGCTCAGATTAGAGATTTAACAGCACAGCTGAAAGTTCTAGAAAAAAAAAAAAAGAAGCAGACTCACCCAGGAGGAGTAGAAGATTGGAAATAATCAAACTAAGGGCTGAAATCAACAAAATAGAAACACAGAAAACAATGCAAAAAATCAATGAAACAAAGAGCGGGTTCTTTGAGAAAGTCAACAAGATAGACAAACCTTTATCCAAACTAATCAAAAGGCAGAGAGAGAACATGCAAATTAACAAGATCAGAAATGAAAAGGGGGACATAACAACAGACAGTGAGGAAATTCAGAGAATCATTAGGTCTTACTACAAAAGCTTTTATGCCACAAAGCTGGAAAATGTAAAAGAAATGGACTTGTTTTTAGATAAGTCCCATTTACCAAAATTAAATCAAGACCAGGTGAACAATTTAAATAGACTTATTATTCTTTAAACCTTTCAATGGAGTTGAGATTGAGAGATTGGGTGATACATACCCATTGTTGTATTTTCCCAGTGACTTTAATTACAAGATGTGTTCACACCAGGAGGGGGTCTTAAGGTTCTTCTACACTACAGATATAACCTTGGCAGCCTTTATGAAAAATCATTTAAATTAATGCCAACAGTCCGGATTATTCTCCCTTCTGACATGGTTATTTGCTTGTTTAGCCTGTCTGCTTAGCATATACAAAACCTATGTAGACAGAGGGAAATCTGAGCTTTCAGTGCCATGGAAGGTTTGTTTTGTCTCCTGGCAGGAGTGTTTTTCTGCCTGGAACCAAAACTTTTGGGGCCCCAGAATTTAAGGACATGAGAATAGAAAGTATTTTTTTTTCCGAAGCGTTCTTTAAAGGTCAGAGTGGGCTAAACCGTTCCTATTGAGTTACATGCCAGTGTTCAGTGCTCAGTGAAGTGTAGTAGAAACTTTGAAAATAGTGCTAAGAGTCGTGTTGCAGATAGATGATTAGGGGCAGGCTTGTGACGTTTAAGAAGAATGCAGAGTCTATCCAGTCTGGTAAAGTGTTGTTTTGCACTACAAGCCACTAAAGTGGAATTGTGCTTTTGTGACACAAATGATACTGGTAAGCTGCAGCTTAAGAATCTGCTCTGGTTAAGAGACCAACATCGCCGCCGAGGTCAAATCTTCTGGGAAGTATTCCTCTGGGTAAGAACAAGGAAGTTTTGTTACAGTGGGAGCCTAGGCTCTATCTTGTGCTAACAGCTGAGCTTGGTAATGTGCCAGAGTTTCCCAGGGCCTATTGGCTTTGAGAGCATGAGCCATGGAGAACAGCTGAGGCTTGGCAAGTTAAAAAGCCAGAAGAGGCCAATGGTAAGGGTCCATCCTCATTTGCAGTGGAAAATCAAGGACTTAATGTGTCATGGGGAAATCAGAGAAACTTCACCTTTCATGATAGCCACAAATAGCATAAAGTATCTTGGGGTTACAATAACCAACGAAGTGAAAGATCTATTCGACAAGAACTTTAAGGCTTTGAAGAAAGAAATTGAAGAGGATACCAAAAATTGGAAGGATCTCCCATGCTCTTGAATGGGTAGGATCAACATAGTAAAAATGGCAATTCTACCAAAGGCAATCTATAAATTCAGTGCAATTCCTATCCAAATCCCAAGAAAATTCTTCAAAGACCTCAAGAGAACAACAATCAACTTTATATGAAAAAAAAAAAAAAACCCAAGATAGCCAAAACAATAAAGGAACTTCTGGAGGCATTACCGTTCCTGACTTCAAACTCTATTACAGAGCTACAGTAATGAAAACAGCTTGGTATTGGCATAAAAACAGAGACGTTGACCAATGGAATCAAATCGAAGACCCAGATATTAGCCCACAAACCTATCAACACCTGATTTTTGACAAGGGAGCTAAAATTATACAATGGAAGAAAGAAAGCATCTTCAGCAAATGGTGCTGGCATAACTGGATGTCAACCTGTAGAAGATTGAAAATAGATCCATATCTATCACCATGCACAAAACTCAAGTCCGAATGGATTAAAGACCTCAATATCAATTTGAACACATTGAATCTAATAGAAGAGAAAGTGGGAAATTGTCTGCAACACATGTGCACAGGAGACCACCTCCTGACATCAAGAGCAACAATGAATGAATGGAACCTCCTGAAACTGAGAAGCTTCTGTAAAGCAAAGGACACTGTCATTAAGACAAAAAGGCATCTTACTGAATCAGAGAAGAACCTCACCAACCCCGCGTCAGACAAAGGTCTGATCTCCAAAATATATAAAGAACTCAAGAAACTGGACATGAAAATTCTAATTAACCAAATTAAAAAATGGGGTTCTGAACTGAAAAGAGAATTCTCAGCTGATGAAGTTTGAATGGCCAAATGACACATAAGGTCATGTTCAACCTCCTCAGCGATCAGGGAAATGCAAATCTAAACAACTTTGAGATATCATCTTACACCTGTCAGAATGGCTAAAATCAAAAACACCAATGATAGCCTTTGCTGGAGAGGATGTGGAGGAAGGAGTACACTCATCCATTGCTGGTGGGAATGCAAACTTTTGTAACCACTTTGGAAATCAGTGTGGCGGTTTCTCAGGAAACTGGGAGCCAACCTACCTAAGGATCCAGCAATTCCACTCTTGGGAATATACCCAAGAGATGCCCAATCATACTACAAAAGGATTTGTTCAACTATGTTCATAGCAGCATTATTTGTAATTGCCAGATCCTGGAAACAACCTAAATGCCCCTCAATGGAAGAATGGATAAAGAACATGTGTAACGTATACACATTAGAGTACTACTCAGCAGTAAAAAATAATGACATTTTAAATTTTGCATGCAAATGGATGGAAATAGAAAACATTATCCTGAGTGAGATAACCCAGACACAAAAAGATGAATATGGAATGTACTCACTCATTAGTGGACTCCAGCCATAAACGAAGGACATTAAGCCTATAGTTGACAAGCCTAGAGAAGTCAAATAAAAAGATCAACCCAGCCGGGCGGTGATGGCACACGCCTTTAGTCCCAGCACTCGGGAGGCAGAGGCAGGTGGATATCTTTGAGTTCGAGGTCAGCCTAGTCTACAACAGCTAGTTCCAGGACAGGAACCAAAAGCTACAGAGAAACCTATCTCAAAAAAAAANAATGACATTTTAAATTTTGCATGCAAATGGATGGAAATAGAAAACATTATCCTGAGTGAGATAACCCAGACACAAAAAGATGAATATGGAATGTAATCACTCATTAGTGGACTCTCCAAAGCTACAGAGAAACCCTATCAAAAAAAATCTCAAAAAAAAAAAAAAAAAAAAAAAGATCAACCCAAAGAAAAACATATATAGATCCTCTTGGAAATTGGAAGCAAACAAGATGCCGGGTAAAAGTTGGGAGCATGGGTGTGGGGCTGAGGGTAGGAGAGAGGATGAGGGGGAGAGAGAAGGGAAAAGGGGGAAGTGGTAGGGTGGAGATAGAGCAAGGCCAGATAAAGCAAGAGCAGGGAAGAAGATATCTATATTAAGGGAGCCATTTTAGGTTTGGCAAGAGACTTGGCTCTAGAGAGATCCCAGGTATCCACGGATATGTCCCCAGCTAGGTCCTTGGGCAGCAGAGTAGAGGGTGCCTGAATTGGCCTTGCCCCACTATCACACAGATGATTATCTCGAATATCACCATAGGGTCTTCTTCCAGTGGCAGATGGATATAGAGACAAAGTCCCTCATCAGAGCAACGGACTGGGTCCCTAAGGTCCAGTTGAATAGCAGAAGGAGGGAGAAGATGAGCAAGCAAGTCTGGACTGCGAAGGGTTGGTTCATCCACTGAGACAGTGTGCCTGTTCTAAGGGGAGATCACCAAATCCCGCTGGACCGGGACTGAATGAGCATGTGATCAAACCAGACTCTCCAAATGTGGCTATAAATGGGAGCTGACTGAGTAGCCATTGATCAAGGCACAGGACTTGTTTCTACTGCATATGCTGATTTTTTGGGACCCTAGTCTATTTGTCTATTTGGATGCAAAGCTTCCTAGGACTGGAGGTGGGGAGGGGGTGGACTTCCCACAAAGCAGTATTTCCTGCCCTCTCTTAAGGAGGGAGGGGAAGGGAGGTGGGAGGAGGGGAGGAAGTGTAAATATTTTTAATGGAAAAATAAATAAAAAATAAAATAAAAAAGTAGTGGATGAAAAGTGCTTCGTTTATATGGCAGTAGTAAATTTTTACTGAAATTTAAATTAAATCTGTCTTTCTATCTCTGATTTTGATTCTTATACAAATTTCGGGCCATCTTATGTTTATATAATGTGCATATAGTATAATCTATTTATTTTTACTTCTTTTTTCTCTGCTTTCTTATTAGAGGGCTTTGTTTGAGAATTGCAGCGTTACTCAGTAAAATTAGCTGTAGGTTCATCATCTTTATCCACTTTGTCCAATGTCTGCATCTATTTTCAATTTAACAGAAGAAGAAAATTGTATATTTGGTAAGTACACATCTTCTTTACTCTCACTAAGTTATCTTTCAATCTAGTCTCAACAATCTTCAGTTCCATTAAAATGTTTATAAAAATCACAACCAAACATAATTGTCCATGAAATAAGAAATAGATACTATATTTCAGGTGTATACTCTTAATTTGACAACTTCCTCTTCTAATTAAACATAAAAATTTACTGTATTGTCCTTTATAGCTTAGAAAATTCAGGTGATAAAATTCTAGAGCTGCTGAGAGATGGGAGTGTGTGTCTTTAATCCCAGTCTTTTATCAAGAGTCAATGGCAAGAGGGTCTCTGTGAGTTTGAGTTCCAGGACAGCCAAGTCTACACACACACACACACACACACACACAAATACCTGTCTTGAAAAAAAGAAAGAAGTCTAGACCAATTATTACTATGGCAGATTTTTATGGTTAATCAATGTGCTGAGATATATATGAATAAATATTACTCTGGAAATTGTTGAAATTATTGTACAAATAACTTCATACATGTAAAATGAAAGAATGAGACCTAAGGGGCTTCATATTACATTTATATTTGAAATTTGTTTACCAATTCAAGCGTGTATGGAACAAGTCAAATAGAACTGATTGATGCTCAAAATGTAAGAGGCTACCTTACTGGGTAAACTGAAATGGTAATGCAAACAAATTACTTCTGTGCAAAGGAGGAAATAAAGTATTTAGTTTAAGGGCTCAAAGGTAAAGCCTATAAGTCATGTTTGTAAGCCAAAGTTGTATCAAATTCATACATTTCATCATCAACCATCTGTTAAATATGTAACTGAAATTCATTTATAATACTAGTTAATGTAATAGTCTGTTACAACACTCATAGTTTCCATGGAAACCAAAGAGCAAGTTAGGGATATAGTGTCATAATTTAGGAGACTATTTTAACAATGCTCCCCAAGGAACCAAAGCATTTCTTTAAGATTTATTTGAAGGAAAAAATCAATGAAATACTTGAAAGTGAAGAGGAACTAGTGCCAGTTGGGAACATGAATGAGATGGTGACCCATCCAGCATGTTCGGTTACATGTGGCAGTCAGTCTATTTGTCATTTTTCCTGTCCCTGAGGTTGCTGCTGGACACCATGTTGAAATAGAATGTACTGTTTAAAATGACTTAACCTGGAGGCCTGAGAACAGAGTGTGCAGAGGGCAAGTAGCTTGGATCCGACCTCCTACAGCTCTGAGATGATGGACAATAATGAGAAGCAGTCAATAAAATAATAATTTTTTGTCAACAGTAGAATTTACAAAACACTAGTGTCTAATTGAGCAATGAAGGAAGTGTCTGGTAGATAAAGCCCACATTTTTAGTACCAAGAAATATAGCCATTGCCAGAGATTTTGTTTAGGCAGAGTCACAGCCCTCAACTTGATAACAATGGGTGGCCAGTGTTCTGGAGCAAGGTGTCTGCTATAAAATTTGTTGCTGTTGGATGCCATCTTTGAATCTTTTGTTAGTACTTACTTCTTCATATTTCTCCTCTATCCAGGTATTTAATGCTGAGCAGGTTTAGAAAGCATAGATCTGAATATCTTTTTTTTTTCTTTTTAAAGTAACATTTGCATTTTCTTACTTTAGCTTTCTCATTGGAAGCTTTGAACATATTTCTTCTACTTATTTATTAATAAAAGATATAATTTATTGCAAACTATAATTAGCACAATGTTCAATAGTCAATATAACTTATTACATGTGTTTAACTGTGTTTGATATTCATTATCCAATATATGTCTATCTACCCTTCTTATCAGCTTTTTGAAACATTACTATAGAATGTAGTAATTGGATTTTTTTTTCTGTGTTTTGTGTTGTTGTTTTTAGAATAGCATGTCACTATGTTGTACAGGTTGGCCTTAAAACGTAAGGCTCAAGAGATCCACTAATTTTAGTTTTGAAACTTCTGTACTTATAGAAGTAGTAGAATTTATGCTAAAATCTATGAATAAATAGAAAAGAAAAGGATGTTTGGTTCTCTGTTCTGGTTCGTTCAGATTGTACTCCATTACAGAACTCTGTGATGTGTTTGTCTTGTGACTCCAAAAGGCTTGTGAGAACTCCCTGCCTAGAATATCAGCCTAGAGCATACAAAATGTGCAATCTTATAACCAAGAAGCAACCACTTTCCTGCAAATTGCAAAGCAATGAGGTACTCATAGTACAAAGCAGGTTGTTTGCTACACAAAACTGCTGTTGTGAACATCTGGTGCTTGACTGTTGTGAGTTTGGCTCTAGCTTCAGTGGTATGAAAACAAGAGAATTCAAATTCAGCTGTCTCTCAATTTAGTATGGTAGACACTAATTTAAAGAGCAAATTACTTTGATGTTTGATTTTTGCCTTGTGTTTACATTTTTCTTTTTATTGCATTTTAGTAGTATTTTTATTTTTTATGAATCCTTTATGTTTCGGTTCCTATTACTTTTTCTTCATTATCTAATGTTTATACCTTTTCTTTTCTCTAATT
>NW_026067949.1:36842497-36861747 GCF_014885135.2 Alexandromys fortis
ATATTCCAGGTCCCTCTCCCTCTACTTCTCAAACTCCCTCAACCTTCCCCCCACCCCACCCCAACTTCCATCCACTACCTCAGAGAGGTTGAGGCCTCCCATGTGGAGTCAACAGTTTGTCATATCACTTCAGGCAGGACCAAGGCCATCCCCCTTGTGTTTAGACTGATCAAGGTATCCCTCCACAGGGAATGGGCTCCAAAAAGCCAGTCACACACTAATTCCACTGCCAGTGGCTACACAAAATGTATTTTTCTTTATTATGGTGTCAGTTTTATATTCTTCATTTTTTCTTTACATTTTTACAATATTCTTCTTTATTATTTATTTTCTTTTTTAACCATTTATCTCTCATTATTTTTTATCCATCATTCTTCCTGTCTTTTGTTCAATTACTCATTTTACTTCTACACTACACATCCCGATCTACATTATTCTTCCATTTTCTATCCTACAATCATTGCTGTTAAGGACATAATAAATTTTAAAGATAATTTTATACTTGAACATTTTAGTGTAATTACTATTACAGTAATTTAATTTTTACTCCCTGAATGGTGCTGGGAATTGAGCCTTCAACAGTAAGGTACTTCCTAAGATTTCAAAATAAACCTAAAATTGATATGGAAACAAACAGATGCATTAATTGCAGGATGGAAACAAAAGAGATGTGAAAATAGATGCTCTCTTGATGCTTCCATAATATTGCAATTCTCAAATTAATGAATCCAGTGACACTTAAGTGACTGAAATGCTGTACAGACAATTCATTTGTCTCTTACCCTAAATCTATTCAATGGGTTTAAAGAGGAAACAGATAAGCAAATTAATGAAGTGAGAGAATCAATTCAGGGTATAAATAAGCATAGTAGAAAATCAGAAAAAAAAAACAGGCTTGAATTTCAGGAGTCCATGAGACAGAAGAAGAAACAGAATTAAATTGAAGACATAAATCTCTGTTCAGTAACTTTGTAGCTAGAAGTTTGTCAAATCTATAGGAAGAAATGAATAGTAATGAGGAATTTTGAAATCCCAATAGAAATCACTGGAGAATGTTTGCATGACATATTATATTCAAAATGTCCCAACCGTCAAGCAAACAAAACAACATTGAAAGCTAAATGATAAAAATTCTGATTCACAAAGACAGACTCATCAAAGTAATAGCCCATGGCTTCAAGAAAAACATAGAAGGCAGAAAACTATAAAATGCTACATTTAAAGCCCTGAATACAAACAGCTGTCATTGAAGATTATTATGTCTAGCAAGTTATGTTTTATTTGATAAAGAAGCATGTCAAGAAGGCACAATTCAAGGCAATTCATAACTACCAAGAAATTATCATTGAAGATAGTTAACACTATACACAGAATGATAAAGAAAGTAAGAGTGGGTGACTCCAACATCCATTTTCATCAGTAGCTGTGTCGTCAAGAAAAAATGAAACTTCATAATGGATAATGGATCAAATTTATTTAGTATACATTTGATAATATTTATTAAATCTCTTCAGGATACATAAACACAATATGAAATGAATATACAAATGTTAAAAAGAGACCATGAATTATTTTTTTAGAGACAAATGATTATGCTTCAAGGTCATAGTTTCAGATTATCATAAGTACTACCTTTCACCATGGTATTTTATCCTTTAAATGTGTATAATGTCAACACAGAAACTACAGCTGTTTTTTTGTGTTTTGTTTTTTGTTTGTTTGTTTGTTTGTTTGAGACAGGGTTTCTCTGTAACTTTGGACTTTGTGTTGGAACTAGCTCTTGTAGACCAGACTGGTCTCCCCCACACAGAGATCTGCTTTCCTCTGCTTCCTGAGTGGTAGGATTAAAGGTGTGTACCATCACCACATGGTTACAGCTGGTATCTTAGCAGGAATAATCAACATTTTTTTTTCTGGAATGTTTTTGAGTGGCAAAGGCCTGGGAGCACAAATTTATGTTTCCCCAAATCCCATATTCCAACAGGAAAGCAGTTTTATGAAGTTTATATAGTTTTATATAACAAAGAAAGTCATGTAACTAGGCAAGTTTAAAATCCATTTGTGGGTACTTGAGAGAGGCAGGTATATTTAGAAGAGAGAAGCTTCTCTCTAGGTTCAAGATGCTATCTAATGATATTCGTAGCTTTTGGATTGGTGGAAGATAGCAGTCTGACAAATTAATAAAATCTAAAGTGTTTTGTTTTTTGAGTTACAAGATGTTAACTCCAAGAGATGGTCAAGGTGTGGCTGATCCAGTAAGCTATAACTAGTACAATCGCTCCATAAGTACTGAAATTCTAATAAACCAATGTCTCTACAGACACAGATTTTTCCAGATATATTTACAGTATATATTTTTATAGATGACCAAATAGTTCATGAAAATCACCTCCTCGAAATGGAAACTAGCATCATTGAGAATATTTTTCAATAGCTGCTGTAGTTTCAGAGAGCCACTGAAGCCAGGCAGTATGTGCCATGCATGAAGGCCCTAAGAGTGCAAGAGACTATGAGAGATCATTGCTTAAATAATGAAGTTGGAGCCTGTGTTGTAGTAGAGACCCCACATTGGAGATGCCAGAGCTGTGGAACATTTGCCAATATTAGCTATATATGGAAAGTAGAAACATCCCAAGAGACAGGTTTATGAGGCAAATAGAAAAAACCTGGAGTGGTCGAACCATTTAAGCACTGTGACACTAGACATAGAGTATTTACTCTTTGACTTTTTGAAGTTCTGTTTTGCTTTGGTCCAATATCTTCAGTATGTTTCCATGCTGGTGTTTTGGAATAGAATATTCTATGCCATTCTATGTTTTAATTACATGATATGATTTTTTTGTTTTATAGGAGATTACAATCACAAGATTGCTTTTATTCTCAGAAAAGACTGTAAATTTTGGAATAAAAAATGGATTGAGATTCTGAAAGACTACAGGGACTTTTGAAGATAGACTAAATATTTTTGCATTAAGATACAGCTAGAAGCCTCATTGAGGAGGGAGTAGGGTATGGAATGTTGTTGTTTCAAAAAAAATTATGTCCCATAGTCTCAGGCATTTGAAAACTTGATCCACTGTTGGTAGCATTGCATGTTGAAGCTGGGAGGTACATACAGCCTTGTGAGCAGAGGATTCTCACTAGGCTGATCTTTAAGATTAGATGTTTCCACTACTTTCTCTTCCTTATCCCTGCTCTGGGCTGGATGTTTAAAAAATGATTTCTCAGTTTAATGTTTCTGCAACCACTGTCATAGGTCCTCATTATAAAGGACTTTATTTTTTCTGACTTGAAGAGTATGTCTAAATTAACTTTGTCTTCCAAAACTTGCCTTAATAGTGAACTTTTATTACAATAACAGTAAAGTGCCCAGTACAGCAGTTTTTGAAAAAAACAAACTCCTTACTAAATTTGCCCACATTCTCTATGTACTGGAAGTTGAGATCAGTTTTCCTTCCTTCAAGGGTCTACAAAATTGTGGCACAGAAAGTGGTCCTTAGATCTTATTAACAGACTTGAGTGGGGGCAAGCCAAGCCTGTTGCCTGAGCTCTGTAACTCCTGGCTGTGGTGATAGCAAAGGTCAAAGGTGGGTTTTTTCTTTTCTCCTCTTTTGCCATTCAGCATCTTATAGATTGTAAAAGTACATCTAATTGTCTTTTCATGGCTTGCCTTCCCCCACCCATCAAGTAGCCCCATCTGCTCTAACTGCCTGATTTTCCCCTGCACTGCCATCATTAAACACGGTTATAAAAAATAACTGTTATGCATCCTAAAAGTCATTTTCCTTTTTCTTCTAAATTGCTAACAATAACATGAATATGGTGGATTGGATTTCGTAAGTGAGCTTTCCTGAAATACAGTTAATTTTGTTCAAATGGAACTTCTTTTCTTTTTTAAAAAGTTAATAACTGAATTGATGTGGAATTCCCCTCTGTATACTGTGAATATGTTTCATTACCATTGGTTAATAAATTAAAGCTGTTTGGCCAATTGCTTAGCAGAGTTAAGCCAGATGGGAAGTCCAAAAAGAGATATGGAAAGAAAGTAAGTGGACTCAAGGAGATGCCATGTATTTGCCTATGAAGCAAGAGATAGCAAACCACAAGACTCACGGTAAAATACAAGATAATAGAAATGGGTTAATGTAAGACATAAGAGCTAGCTAGAAATATGCATGAACCATTGGCCAGGAAGTGTGGTAATTAATATAGTTTCTGTGTGATTTTTCAGGTCTGCGCAACAGAGATACAAACAAGCAGTCTCTGTTTATAAAATGATACCCAACACTGGGAAACGCATATCCACATAAGCCTCAGAAATCTTAAAAAAAAAATGGGGGGAAGGGGATTCTAGGGAGGAGGGAGAGGGAAATGGGAGGCTGGGAGGAGGCGGAATTTTTTTTCAATAAAATAAATAAAGAAAGAAAGAAAGAAGCCTGATACTTTGTATACTAATCAAAAAGTAAAAATTAAAAGAATATAAACAAATCCTACATGCCACCAAATACACCTTATGTCTCAAACAATTCTGTCAACAGTTGAGAACATTGACAGGAATTGGATTATTGGATAACAACTGTGTGAACAGGCAAAAAAAAAAAGTCAGTTGGAGCTTCTTGATAACCGTAGTTTTTCTTTCTTTCTTTCTTTCTTTCTTTCTTTCTTTCTTTCTTTCTTTCTTTCTTTCTTTCTTTCTTTCTTTCTTTCTTTAGATAGGCTCTGTTTGTGAATGTGTTTTTTGTACAAAAGCGTTCCACAATAGTCCAGAATGGAGTATATATAACAAAGGTTGATTTTTCTGGGAATAAACTCACACAAAGAACAGAGATCCACAGTCTTCTCTCTGTGCTGGGAGCTAGAACCAAATCTAGCAGCCAAGAAACCCACACACACCTTTCACCTGCATGTATAATACATAAGATCACACTCAAAGTGGCCAGTATCTTGAAGGCTATTGGCTAAAGGAGTTCCTATAGCACTTATTAAGTAGCCTTGGGCTATTTTATTCCATTCTACTGAGAAATTCATCTGTACATAATGTATCTGTGAATTCTTCAGCAAATTTTGTTACATACTTCATCCCAGATAGATAAATTGTATTCATTAATGTGATATAAAGCTTCTGAGATTATATATCATATAGAGGTTCCAAGAGCTTGATCTCTAGAAAAAACAGTAGACGTGGCATGGCTTGTGTGTACTATAAACTCCGAAGTCATTCAAGTTCCTTCTTTCCATTAAACTCAAGTCAAAAAAGATCCCCATGGGTTCCCAGGAAGAGGACATTGACTGCAACTCTGTATAGGAAACAAATAAATTATTTGCACATACGTTTGATAAACATAATAGAAGGAATGGATAGTTGGCTCAGTATTAAAGAACACTCTCTGTTCTACCAGAGTACATATGTTTGATTCACAGAACTCACATGACTGCTCCTAACTATTTGTAATTTAAGTTACAGGAAATATTATAATCTCTTGTGACATCCCCAACCTATTCGCAAGTTATGACAGACATAAATACAGGCAAAACACCTATATGCATTGCCGCGTACTGTGCCCCGGTGGCTGCGCTCGTTGCGCTGGCACCCAGTTCGCGAGCTTTGGGCAAGGGGGTGGAGGTTAAAATACACAGACACACACACACACAGAGTCAGCAACATGGGTGATCCTTGAATTCCACAAGAATGCCCCCTTTATTGTGTTCAGGGGCAGATTATATAGAGATAGCCATGCTCCAGCCAAACCCACCAGAAACCACTCTCCTGCCATCAGGAACTCCTGAAGGTCTCGTGCTTAGAGCAGCTGTAGGCACTCAGATCAGGGGATTACAAGAAATTCAGGATCTGGGATCTCACTGCTCCCAACAATGCATTATCTTTTTGAGAAGTATACAATTGGAGGCATGCTTTTATTTAAACTATATATTTATGCAATTTGTAATTTATAATGATAATGACAAACTCTTAATTTCTACGGCGTTTTTATGAATTTTATCAAAAGGTTTTTGGCTTTCTCAAGTTTGTGCTATATTTAATCAATTGTTTAAAAGGATTTTTCAACAAGCTTAAATGCCTAAGATAATAAAATTGTTTCAAGAATACCCACTTAAATTTGTTTTATAATTATGGTTTCTGTGTTTACAAAATTACAAAGCAATCATATACATTTACAATAAGGTGATATGCATAACCCTTTTCTGCCATTTTCACTGCTGTATTGCTCTCTCACCACACACTAAAATGCACAGTGATTTTGCACAAATTGAGAGATTCTTTTTGGAAAGTGATATTATGTGATATAATTTCCCATCGTATACTATTCCAGATTCTTTTACATTTCACCTGTTAGAAAATAATAATTTTAAAGCTATTATCTATTTCCAGAACAATAGTTTAGAAGAACAGGTGCATGCCATCTCGGTCTATCTGGAGTTCATTTCAGGAAACTCAGATTGGCTGCATCTTTTAAAAAGACAGCACTATTAGTTGTCTCATTTGTTATAGCCATTCTTTGCAGTTCTCACATCTGTCAAAGTCCATACAAATAGCCCCCTCGAGGAACCAGATGTTACAAGTTAAAATTTAGATGTTTGCTTTGCCTCATAGACAAAAATCTGGACAGTAAACTTCCTGGTCTGTTAGGCATCATTATCAAATGCAAATCATTGATGAATTGTTTGTCACTCCTACTGAGATTCTTAGCTCAGTAATTAGTTCTGAGGAGAAAAAAAAGTATTACTAGAGACTGAAACTTTAAATGGCTATGTAGACAGTATATATATAGATAAAAAATGGGCAGAAAAATTATGCATATTTATCAACATAATATTTAGAAAACCAAGATCCTATGGTTATATTATAGTTATAAATAGTATAGTTATAAAAAATAACTTTAGGTAATATCTAAATACATCTACTTAGCTGTAAGTTATTGCACCATCTATAACATTGAATTTAGAAGCATATGTATGTAAAAGTCAAGTTATGATATTACAAATACATGTCATAGAATTTTAAAAGACTTTTGTTCTTTGCTTTTTTTTTTTTTGTCCTTCAGTCCTTCTCTTCCACCCCCTTTCATTCTTTCTTTCGAGACAAGGTTTTATACAGTAGCCTACACTGTGCTAGAACTCACATAATTCTCTTGCCTCAAACTCACAAAAGATGAGATTACAGATGAGAATTATTATACCTGGTGTCTTAATTAGGATTTCATGTGCTAGGACAAAACATGAAGACCAAAACCGCCATGGGCAGGGATAAAATTTATTTAAACTTGTATGTTCCAATCAAAGTCCCTCATGAAGGGATTTCAGGGTAGGAACTCAATACAGGAAACTGGAGATGGAAGTGTGGCAGAAGCCAAGGGAGAGTACTGCTTGTTGGCATACTCCTGTGGTTTCTCAGCTTGCTTTCTTATTACATCCAGGAACACATGCCCATGGTGGCACCACACAAAACGGACTCATTCATATCAAACAATAATAAGGAAAATGCATGAGAATAATATGGAGTTATTTTTTTTTTCATTTTAATTGTTTCCCCCTCTCAAATGACTCTGAAGTAAACATAAAACTGCCCAGTACATTTGACCTGTTGCTAACTTGACACATTAAAACATCACTGTTAGAGGAGATCCTTTCCTTAATTATTTGTCCTGAAGATAGTAGTCTAGTATTAAAATCACAATATAAAAATATAAAACACAAATGATGCTCAAAGCCCCATGGTCTTTAGCAAATCAAATATTTTAAATTTTAGTCACTATAAAACACCAAAATTTCCTTAAAACACCAAAGTCTCAGAGGTCTAGAGAACGGTGCCAATGGATACATCTACAAAGCAATGCCATACCTCAGGCTCGAAGATCTTTCTACACACTCATTTCAGAAGAGTGTATAAGAGGATTGAAAGAGACAAATGATCAGACAGTTTGCTCTCAGTTGTGTCTCCAAGTAATGTTGGAAGCTATGCTTCAAATGTCTCACCAATATGATTGCCTAAGCATGAAATGAAAAAGGGCAACACCAATATATGCCACGCTGGGTGATTAAAAGACCATGAGGCCTCAAACCTTGACAAACAACTGTAGGCGATTGAAGAAAGTGGGGAGAGGGAAAGGTATTCTTTCCAAAAAGTACATCAACTGGTCATACAGCACCAAATAGCCCTGAAAACGTACATATAAGTAACATTATTATACAGATAGAAGATTGTATATTGCATATATACATATGATAACAATTAATAGACAAGGCCGTGAATTTGAATGAGAGTTGGTATATGGGAGGATTTGTAGGGAGGAAAGGTAAAAGAGAAACATTATGCATTTATTATAATCCCAGCAAAATAAATATACATATTGACTTGTGAAAGGGAAAAAGACAAACAAATTCAAAATTCTCTCTATAACTCCAATTTCTCTTTATATAGGGTCGTCTGCCAGCAATGGATGGAACCAGATGCAGAGATCCACAACCAAGCACCAGGATGAGCTCTGGAATCCAATCAAAGAGAGGGAGGAGGGAATATATGAGCAAGGGAGGGGAAGATCCTGATAAAGAAATCTAGAGACAATAAAGAAATCTAGTGGGATAAATCTAGTGGAAACTCCAAGCATCTATGAAAATGAACTAGGTCCTTTCTATAAGGGAGACAGTGGTGAAGCTTGGACTATGGCACCTTGCAGTAGAACCAGGATTTATCCCTGTTGCATCTAGTTTATTAGCATCAATTCCCTATGGTGGGATGCCATGCTAAATCTTAATGCATAGGGGCGGATCTTGGTCCTGCCCCAACTTAATGTGCCAAACATTGCTGACTTCTTATGTGAGCCCTTACCTTTTGGAAGGAGTTGATAAGGTTTGGGTTGGGGGCAGGGGGCTGGTGTGGTGGGAAGAGGGGTGGAGAGGAGAACTGTGGATGAAAATAAAATTATAAATTAAAATTAAAAAGAAAATGGTGAAAAAAGTCTCCAAAATCTCTTTAAAGTAGACTCTTGTAAATCAAAGTAAGCAAAATGCATTTTTGTTCCAATATGTAATAGTCAAGTTACATTCACAACCAAAAATTTATAGGTAGACTGTATATTTTTACTGGAATAAGAAAAATATATTAAAACCTCTAAAATAAATAAGAATAAACATTATTTTTAAACTATGAGATATTATCTTTGATTATATATGTATCATATATATAGGCAACATGAAATCCTATTAGTATTAATAATAAAATTATTATGAAATAAAAGTCAATGTGTGGAGCCAATGATGTTTGATAAAACCTTATGAACAACTAATTTGTAAGTCAATCAAAATAATTAGAGACAGCTTATTACTATGTACAATCAGCCAAAAAAAAATTACATTTGAGCAACCTTTGAGACCAAATCTATGCAACTACTAAGGTTTGATCTAGCTAATAGTAGCATGTAGTAATTCGGTCTTTTAGAGAATTCCTTAATTCAAATCAGAAAATTGTTTGTTTCTCCCTTAATAGTACTGTACAAATGGACATATCTTTCCAGGTCAGATTTTATTGAAGCTTACTTGGTTCACAAATATAAAAACTACTTGTTCTGTTCCCAGAGATAACACACAACAATTATAAACACTATGAATTCTAGGCATATAGGTTTTGCCAATAGCCAATAATGTTTGGAGAAAATCTATATATTGTAATTTAAAATATCAAACCAATATCTGGTGCTACATTTTTTCTTGATAGCCAATGTTATCTGGGAAAGATATTCGATCGACCTATACCCATTTTAGGATACTTCAACTATTCTTGTATATGTATATGTAAATATTTTAAAATGCTTCTCATGTACTAGGTTTCAATATTGCTTGATCCTTTAAAGGTTATGTTTTGTGCAGATAAAGATCTAGGCTTACTTTTTTGCACCATAAAATCCAGGTTTCCCATCATCATTTGTTGAAGATGCTGCCTCTTCTCCAAAGTGATTTGTTTTGTTTTGTTTTATTGTCAGTTTTCTTCTTTGTCAAGATAAGGCAGGATTGGGAGTCTGTCTCTGACTGTTCAATTTTATTCTATTGGCCAGTGCGTCTATATTTGTCAGCACTACAATATGAAATGAATAAATGCTCAAAATGCTAAATTTTATAAATGGATAATAAAATTTAACACTTTTCTATAAAATCCCATGTTAATTCAAAACACTAAATTTAGATTCTTGTAGATGAAATGTTACATGTGCATCCAATACCCAAAGAAAATTTAAGTAATTAAGTTACTTCATTATAGCTTGCACATCTTTTATCTCTTAACTAACCTTTTCTTGATCATTAATGTTTTCTGTTTTAGATTTATATAACTATTGATGCACTTAGCATATACCAAATGTTCTCTGACACATTATTTACAAATGTCAGTGTTGTGTTTAGAGTAGATAATGTTTCAGTTTAAATATCATGCAGGTTTTATTTCTCTTCCATGTGTTTCATCACCACATTTTTATTTTTGGAATTTAATTTTTTTTAAAGTTTAGAGGAAAACAAAGCAGAGATTAAATATTAGGTGTCATCTGTCTCTGTACATAATCCATACATGACCAATTAAATTCTATATAGCTTAACTTACTAAGTATCCTTTGTTTCAAATTTATGCTGTTTATCTTTTTAAATAAAAACAAAATAGATCTTGTAAGTTAGGCAGAAAAAACTTGAATCTAGAATTAAGTGAAGATTATTATTTAACTTTTACTTAAATCCTTCACAATATTATAAAAAAGGATTTTTTGTTCTGGAAGATTGGAAGAATTTTTTTATACAACTGGTGTTAATTTATTTTTAAGGGATAGATATCCCATCATGATCTGCAAATATTCGAGAGAAAAAAATTGCACACCTGTCTCATGACACTCATCAAGGATTTCTTTCTTTAAAATTGTATTTTGTTTTGATTGCTTTTTGGGCTGATGAGGGAGGGGGACTTGATTGGGGGAGGGGGAGGGAAAGGGGAGGCGGCGGTGGGGAAGAGACAGAAATCTTTAATAAATAAATTAATTTAAAAAATTGTATTTTGTCATTATCACAATTTTCAAATATAATTAAATTGGTAAACATTTTGTAAAGTTATCATATAGCCCAGAGTTCAAACTATTATATTCAAATAAATCCACTAGTGTCTAAACCTGCTATCATTTTTGTTTTTGCTTTGATGGTATTTCATGTCTAATTTTCTTTGTACTTACTTTGTTAGGAAATTTTGTTTAATCTCATCAACTGCATTCATTTAAAATGTCTTATCTTCCAATTTATCTTGTATATGGTACAAAGATTATTAACTTTATGAAAAATCAAATTATATTTCCCAGAAAATTCATAGTTCTTAGAACACATTAAAAAGATTTATCAATTTTTGGCATGTATTCATGTTCTATCCGGAATATGACTTATTTCATTTTAAAATTCACAATATATTATTTCCATGTTTATACTCATCACTCATTTATATTTATTCATAGTGTCTCATTTTTATTTTGTCCTTTAGGGCATTACTATATTGTCATTTGTGATGATTTATTCTATGTGTATATTATCCCTATTTCTTTTATTACTACCCTGTTGAAGATTTGTATCTTACTTCATTAAGGATATTTTCTTGTGAAGCTAATATCATGTAATAAAAAATAAAGATACAATTCTATATGTTAAATAGTCAAATAACAATTTTACTCGCAAAATTAAAATGCAAAATATATTATTTCACCAATATATTTTATCCAATCCAATCCTCAAAGCTATTCTGATTAGTTAATTAGTTAAATATTCTGATAATACAATATCTACTTTCATAGACTTCTATTGGCAACCATCAGTAATTTTTAAACTATCTATGATAACACACAGTTAAGACTTTTCCAGATTGTATCAATAATAGCTTATATTTTAGAATTACTATATACACCTATTGTTATCTACACACTTGCTAATGAATCTTTGTATTTACCCTATTTCCACCAAAATATTTTTGCACATGACTGTCTCTTCTATACATACACTGCAGATCTGCATGCTCTCCATCTTTCATTGACCCTCACTCTACGCAGTCTTAATTTGAGTGCTTTTTGTTATCTCACTATATTTTTAAGTTATAGTTCTTGGTTTATTAGTAAGAGTATACTTCTTTTATTTCCAATTAATTTTCCTCTGAACTCCTACTTAGAACACAGAATATATTTTAATTATTTGTCCATTCATAATTTATTTTTACTTGTTATAGTGCTGTAAGGTAATTGGTGTATACCGAAGAAAACTTTTTATTAATTATGAATTTTGTGAACATTTTATCAAAGTTTTTTTTTCTTTTTAGTATTTGTCTTCATTTTTTTCTGCTGTTGTGATAAACCCCATGACCAAAATAATAAGGAGAGGAAAGAGGAAATATATATTTCCATGTAACTGACATCACAGAGAAAATTGGAAGCAAGAGAAGAAGGCAGGAACATTGGACTAAGAACAAGAGAGAAGACCACAACTAAAGATTAGTAACTGCTTTGTATCCCTTGGCTTGTCCAGTCTGCATTCTGATGTAAACCGGGCATATCTGCTTAGGGTTAACATCATTAATAGCGTCCAGAATCCTCTTGTGTTAATTATGAATCAAAAAGATGCCCCCATACACATACCCACATGATAATCTGGCGATATCAATTCCAATTGTGGCTCTCTCTTCCAAGAAAACTATTTTAAGTCAAACTGAAATCGTCATCCTTCAGCATAGTAATATATATGAAAAAGCACAAGTCCTGTCAATATTGAGATCAATGTCCAAAACATAAATATTTGACATTATTAGTCAACTATATATTGACTACTTCAGTGTGCTTTATTCTTAGAGTCTGTCAGAATTTGTTTTTCCTTTAAATTTGTTTTATTTTGTAACAGTTTCATAACCTGAACATAATATTCTTTGCAAGATTGGAAAATATAGAAATATGAAAAAAATTAAATAAATATAAATTTTTATGCAAGAATTAATTAAACTGTATATTAAAAATATTACATTGAATCACTCATATTTTAATCAGAACAAAGAATATGTCCAAATTTGCACAGGAAGTCAAACTGATACCAAGAAAAAACTTCACTATAAGAGCAAGTTTTATTTACCATTAGTATCCAATAATGAATGGAAGCAAAGCAAGGCAAAGAAGACAGAATAAGTGAGAAAAGGGTAGAGATGATGAGGCTATTGAAATATTGGAGGGAGAGAGACACAAGGAAGGATGGAGGAAGAGAGGTAGTGATGAAGGGAGGGAAAGCAAATGCAAGCCTCAAGAGGATGAACAGTAGAAAAAACAATAGTAAACATTTTCCTTTTTTTTTCAGTACTTTGTATTTTGACACTTTCAAATCCATTTTACAAAAACCCAAACCTGTTGAAGGTCTATATTATAGGACATGTTTATTCATATTGCCGAGCTTATTTCCAGAATTGATTACCGCATATCAATATTTTAGTACAGATTGCATAATCATTTTCTTATCCTTAGAGGCTTTTGTAAAGACTTAGACATAATAATGTTGATACATATTATCTGATAATGATGAAAAACTTTAGCAAGTCAATGACAGACAAAGAAAAGATTCACATGTAACAAATCTGACCTATATATAGTATTAGAGCTCCAATGAACAAAATGAATATAGATCAAGCCAAAAGATGATTTTCTTTTCTAATAAAGTGTTTTTTTCTATTATAATACATTATCTACAAATTTCATATGATCATGTGTCACATAAATTTGGTATAAGAAGTCCAAATGTCTATTTTATCAAAGTTCCATCTGATTATAATGCAGAAAAGCCTTAAGCACAGACCTTCGAGGGACTTGCTTCAACTAATAGAGATGCAGATAAATTATGATCTTTTCTACTGCAGTGCCTATCAGTTATATTGTAGACAGTTCTATAGCAGAAGCAATGGGATGGAAATGACTTCCTAACTTAATCATTTTTTAATATCAAGGTCATTTTATTGTGCTAGGAAATACATAGAATATTAATGACATCAGTTTTATGTAATTAAGTTGTTTAATTTAATTTTGACACAATTTGTGAAATTGTTAAGGTAAATTTAATAGGTAGATAAAAAATTTGAAAAACATAGTACTGAAATATTATTGGCTCTCAATTTGTAACAGTATGAGTTCTGGTTCACTTTATAAGACTTTGATGACAAATCTTATGTTTCTAAGTTTCCTTAAAAGTGTTTTTCTTATAAGAAAAGAATTGTTCATGGCAACATACAATTTATCTAGTGGTATCTATTTGCTAGATTTTAATTGATCCTTTTTTGACTGAATAGTTGCAATAACAACAGAATATATGATGATTTATACAGTTGATGATTTGATGCAAAATAAATGTGAAGAATGGTCAAGTATTTTTGATTGATCGAAGATGTGGCAATTGACATTCCTTTTGAGTAGATTGTTAACATGAGTCAACTCATAAGGTAAATTATGAGATCAGCTAAGGGTTATAGATCAACAACATTAGACATGCTAATACAGATTTGGAAAAGCACAGGAAGCATCACCATACACAAACAATTATTGGCATCCACAGGATTCTGAGAACTTGAAAAATAGTCATCTAAGGGAAGAGCACACCAATTGTTTAATCAGTAATAAATTGTCATCCCAAATGTTCAGTCTAAAAAACATGCATACATGTTACATTTTACAGACTGAGCTGGGTATAAACAACCACATACATGCACACAGACACAAACACACACTACACACATACACACACAATGTTACTTCTATTAGCATTTAAATATAGGGTTGTGAAGTTGGAAAAAAAGCAAGGAGAACAAGTACAAGGAAGAGTTAGAGGGAGAAAAGCAAAGAGTGGACAGCTATATTTATTATCTCAAAAAATATATGTAATTAACAGAACAAAAGAGCCAGTGAATTTATTTGTTAATTTTGTTAAAGTTGTACAAAGATTAAATACAAGACACAATCTATTTTTCACCTCATCCTTTTAGAAATATCTCACAAATTACATACAGTCTCAAAATTTCAGGCTGAGGTCAGGGAAACAAAAGTATCAGTAATGAAACGGAGAAGATTGACATTTCTCTTGAGTAACTGAAATGCCCCTATCACTGAACTCCAATGTGTGTTTATCTAATTTGTTTTCCTAGTTGCTAAATTCTTTTTGAAATGTAGCAGTCTTACTTTTCCTACTTCATTATTTCGCTGGTAGAATGGCAAAGTTCAATATTCTTTGTTGTCTAAGGATCATCTTTTTCATGGACTTTGATCAAATAACCAGCTGAAGTTTTTCTCCTTCTGTTATACTTTTTATAACATTATTTAAAATATTTCATTAATAGAATTTATGACACTTAAAACAGTTTATCTCTTTTTTGGTTTTGTAATTTCAAAATTGTTGGAAAGCTCATTATATCAGAAAATTTATTTATATTATGATCCCTGGTGATTATTGGCTATTCAAGGTTTTGTTTTGTTATGTTTTTTCCGAGGAGGGTTTCTTTCCCCAGTGCCCATACCTTTCATTGAGGAAAAGACGCTAGGCTGAAAATTTAGTTTTTATTTTAAATTCTTTCTTGGATTTGAAAACTTTCATAGATGAGTATTGTATTTACATCATTTCTTTCACCACCTTCCACCTCAAGTCTTCTCATGCCCCCTCTTTCTCTCTCGGATTCATAACCTATTGATTTTTATTGCAATTATGAACATATAGACAGACAGATATATAGATGAGTGTGAGAGAGAGAGAGAGAAACAGAGACAGAGACAAAAAGGTGGAGTCAAAAAGAGACATAGACATGCAGAACAGTCTGCTGCTCTTGTTGCTAACATGCGTATGTGCTTAGTGTAAACTATTTGAAATTAGATATCTATCGGGAGGCTAATCCTGAAGAAGACTGGTTCTCCCTCCCTCACAAGGCATTAATTGCTCATAGTTCATCAAGGATGGGTAAACCTCCTGAAGTTTATGCCATTCATATTGGCATGTCTTCTGGTATATCCATTGTAGAGCTTTTGTTCAGGTGAGCACATTTTGGAGATTACATGTGTGCAGCTTCCCTGTCATATATCAGACAGTATCTTACCCATCGTACAGTGAACATATTAGTACTTTGGCTCTTACAGTCTTCTATCCCTCTTCCACAATTTTGCCTTTTTCTAAGGCGTGGAACAAGAGTATTTTCAAAATACTTGTTCAAGTTGAAATTTCCAGTAGTTTCTGTTTAGATCAGTACCACTGGTATTGATAAGATATAATAAACACATTTATTTATGGTGTACACTTGTGATGTTTCCATACAGATACATATATGTGAAAGAATGAACTCATGATATAATCTTAGTCTTTTGACATGTTATTATATGTGTGGCTCCTTGTGATTCCTTTTAGATATATTCACAGAGATAAACATATACTTCACAGTCAGCCAATTAGGATTTCAAAGCCATACTTTTCCTGTTTGCACAAAAGTATGTTGGTTTTCTCATAAAAATTTTGAAAGAGAAAAATCATGCTGCCTCAAAAAGAAAGGAAGGAAGAGAGGAAGGAAGGAGGAAAGAAAAAAGAAACTGGGCCACATAATATTATACATGTGACATATTGTAACTAACCCTAAAATATATGCCAAATCCATTGATACTGACTTTAGTCATAAACTCTTGAGATGAGAAGAGGAATAAAGGATCGTTTACCTGATCAAGTAATAAAAGTTTAACTGAAAGCAATGGAGGATTTTCTGATTTATTCTTATAAAAATTATAAATATAAGACCCTAAGAAGTCCAAATCAGTAACAGGCCAATGACAAAATGACCTGGTAAGTTTATATAACCTGAAGTGCAATTTCAAATACACACGTTGACTTGACCTTAGATTTTTTTTTTGTGGTATAAGTGGGTTTCATAGCTAAAATAAATAAAATAGAGATTTACATGTAAACTTGTCATGGCATAGCTCCATATAAATTTTATATAAAATAACAGCTTTAGTAGAAAGAACACTGAATAAAAAGTACACAATTATTTTTTACTTTTTTGAGACATAGTTTATATTACTGATGGTATGGACTCAAATCATAGACCATCTTTCTCAGGCTCCCCTGTACTGGGATAAAAAGTGTTCCCTGATAAGCCAAGGTTCTACTCAGATATTTTATATATACTTCTTGCTATGACAACTGTTTGCAGTACCCATTAATACAAGAGAAACTTTATAAAATTTGAAAATACACTTATTAAATAGTTTGTGAATATGTATTATAACTTATTCATTTTATTATGAATATGTCTTATCATTTTATGATAAATGATCAATAAAATATTATGAAATTAAGTAGATATTATAAATGCTAATTATAAATAACTAGACAAAATATAATTTTTCCCATACATATTTTAGTGGGCTTATTTTACATTTTAAACTATCAGAAACATACAATTCAGTGCATGGCATTTGATGAAATTTGCAGTTAATTTAAAAATTGACCAGTAGTTACAGATGAATACTATTCTTCATTTTTCTCCTAGACACTTTAATCAAGCCACTGGCACATTGGGATCAATCAATTGAAGCATTCGTGCTCATTCATCTTTGTCCTGCTTTTCATTTCAGGCCAGCAAAGAGCATGCTGTGTAATTGAATTTGGGTGAAATGTAATATAACAGCAAACTGTGACACAGTATCTATAATCAGTTTGATTTTAAAACGTGAGCACATGTTTTTGTTAAGGGCTTCTCAGAAAAGGAGTTGGATACTCTGTTCTAGAATAATTCTATAATTGAGAAGTCGTGGGAAAATGTAAAAAATCTGCGTTTGAACACAGGTCTGACAGATTCTCATTTGATAATGAGAGAAAAGAAAGCAATGACCAATATACTTTGAGAAGATGTCATTTTCTGTCTATGAGTCTTTTTCTCTGTATCTTACATATGTTTACACACGCACATATGTAATCCCTATTCACTAATACACACATGTATATATATGGATATGCACACACAGAGAGAGAAAGAGAGATAGTTTTTTTTCCATATATAATATATAACATATAGTAGGAAATGTAGTATGAGTATGTTTGTATGTATGTATGTATGTATGTGTGTATACATATATGTGTTTGTGTGTGGTGTGTGTGTTTACAAACAGGTATCTCTGTAGGCTGACTATTTAACAGTCTGCACAATAAAATATTTGAAGTAATTGTATCAGATATAAAAGAAGTAAATAATGTATTAAAGACTCAGTATTATTAAATGGAAATTTGTGTTTCCTGTAACATTCAGGATTTAGTTCTAAAATATTTGTGCATTCATTATCAAGCGTCTTATATTAGTTAAATTCATTGTAGATCATTGTCAAAACTCTAAAGGATTTAACTGTGTGGAATTTCAAGACACATAAGATAATTATAACCATGTCTGTGCTTCTATTGAAAGGATTAAAATCAGTGAAATAGAACAGAGATCAACCAAACACCTACATAAATGCTATACACTGATTTTCAGGTAAACAGGAAATAGTGCAGTGGAAAAAGTTTTTTCCTCAAAGCTTGCTTAAAAAATTGAATATATAATCGCTTATATACATTATAAGTAATGTTCAATGTTTACAATATTTGAGTTATCTTATTTTTTATTAAAAATTTCTGCCTCCTCCCCGCCTCCGCCTCCCATTTCCCTCCCCCTCCCTTACTCCCCTTCCCCTCCCTCTCCAGCCCGAAGAGCAGTCAGGGTTCCCTGCCCTGTGGGAAGTCCAAGGACCACCCACCTCCATCCAGGTCTAGTAAGGTGAGCATCCAAACTGCCTAGGCTCCCCCAAGGCCAGTATGTGCAGTAGGATCAAAAACCCATTGCCATTGTTCTTGAGTTCTCAGTAGTCCTCATTGTCCGCTATGTTCAACGAGTCCGGTTTTATCCCATGCTTTTTCAGACCCAGGCCTGCTGGCCTTGGTGAGTTCCCAATAGAACATCCCCATTGTCTCAGTGTGTGGGTGCACCCCTCGCGGTCCTGAGTTCCTTGCTCATGCTCTCTCTCCTTCTGCTCCTGATTTGGACCTTGAGATTTCAGTCCAGTGCTCCAATGTGGGTCTCTGTCTCTGTCTCCTTTCATCGCCTGATGAAGGTTAATATTCAGGAGGATGCCTATATGTTTTTCTTTGGGCTCACCTTCTTATTTAGCTTCTCTAGGATCATGAATTATAGGCTCAATGTC
>NW_026067949.1:36862635-36864838 GCF_014885135.2 Alexandromys fortis
TATATATAAATATATATATATATATATATATATATATATATATATATATTCGAGTACTACTAGGCCTATTTTAAAAAAAGAATGACTACTTTTTGGCTTTCATTCAACTCTATTTCCAACTACACTAACCAATTTACAATTAAGGTATTGTAAGTAGTTTTGATAAAAATGAAATATTATTATTCATATTGACCTAAATTTTACCAATAAGAATAAGTATATCTCTTGTAAAAATTAAAATTATAAAGTAATTTAAATACTTTTGAGTTTATGTTATGGTCCCCCTTCACTAAGGAATTTTGTACGTATGATTGAAGTTGTAGTTGTTGAATCTTCTTTGGATATATCTTGGTTACCTGAAAATTATTGAATTAGTGGATTGAGTTTAGCTGCAGGAAAAATAAGTACACTGTACAACCAAACAATATGTTCTTATATGCAGAATATAGAACGAAAGATATGGACAAGTTGACTTAATGAAAGATATCCATGTGATCACATCCTGTATAATAAGATATGAGTCTCACAGTGTTGTCGAATCAGGAAGGTCTCGATCCTCCAGGAGCTAGCAGGAGGAGAAGTGCCTAGGAGTGTCAGGTGGGAGCTGTAATGTGATAGCTAAACTGTTGAGCAACTTGACAGACCTGTGAAAAAGAAACCGCTGCTGACAATTTGCAGCCATTAACCCCACCTGTGGGCATGCCTCTTGGATATTTTCTTGATGTCTAATCACTTTAGAATGGCTGAGCCTACTGTAGGTTGAACGTTTCTGGGTAGATAGGCCCAGAGCTAAAAATAAAATAGAGAGGTGAGGCTTCTACAGGAACCAAACTGTTCTTCAGTTCTTGTCTTCAGGTTCCTGACTTGAGTTCTTGCTGTTGCTTCACTGAATTCTGGCTATGTGTAATCTGTAACAAACAAAGATGTCATCTGGCTTGTGGACTATCAGAGTTTGTCAGTCCCTCCAGGACTATCAGGAAAACTCTAATACATATTTGAATAATTTTGTGGAAGGAAAATCTTTCTTTTATGGATACAAAGCCTTCTGGCAAGCAATCTCCTGTGATTAATAAGATACGAGGATAAATCATCTGGGCAGTGTATCTGCAGGGTCAGCTCGTAGTAACTGTGGTCAGAAGGGGCCGAGGCTGCATGTCCCCCTGGATGCTGGATGTTCACGAGTTTCCCATACAGTAAGGGTTGTGAAGAATGAAGAGTAAGGTGATATGGCAGCCGAGGGTTGGCACTGTGAAAGGACAGAAATGCCATTATTGAAGTTGCAGTCTTGGTTGCAGTAGAGTCCACATTTGATTGGGGATGCTGGAGCAGTGGAAAACCGCAGAAGAAAGTGGAAGTTGTAATGGAGCCATTGTGAACTGTGTGCATTGTGGATGGTAGAACCAGAGAAATACAACTGCCCAAGCTCTTTAGAACCAGGAAGAGCAGGAGTGAGTATGATATGCTGTACAGGAGTTTTTTTTTAAACACTCATGGTTCTTGCTTTTGCTTTGATATGATTGTAACTGTACCCTTATCCTTTCCTTTTTGAATAATAATTTAATTTGTTTCGATATTAAAAGAAATCAGTTAAAAATCTTTGTATATTTAAAAAACACATTAGATTATAAAGTGCTGAAATGTTTAAACATTGTAAACATCTTTTAATTAGAGTATGTTTTATACTGTAGTTTGATATTAACATGAGACCTTGGGTATAAGAAAAACTATGGTTTAACAAATATATAGTTGTGTGTCAAGTTGACAAGAGTTGAATAACTAAGTTTTGTTGTCAACTTGATACACCTGGGGAGATATATCCACAAATGCGAAATTGTCTCCATCAGGTTTGTTTGTAGACATGACTGTGGGGCATTTTCTTCAGTGCTATAGATATAAGAAAGCTAAACTAACTGAGGGTAGTGTAACCCTAGGCATATGAGTCTCATTTACATTAAAAAGCTACCTGAGCTAGCCAGTAAAAACAGTATAGTAGGCTTATAAACAGGATTTCACCATGATCTCTTTCAGTTCAGGCCTTCAGTTTCCTACCTCGAATTCCTGACTTGGCATCCCTGAATGATGGACTGTAACTTACATCTCAAATAAGCACTGTGATCCCGAAGAGTTTTTTTTTTCTTTCTTTTTTTTTGTTTTCTTTTTTTTATTTTTTTTAAATATAATTTTTTTATTGAAAAAAAATTTC
>NW_026067949.1:36865290-36883258 GCF_014885135.2 Alexandromys fortis
CTCCTCCTTGGGACATTGGGAGCTCAGTCCAGTGCTCCAGTGTGGGTCTCTGTCTCTATCTCCATCCATCTCCAGATGAAGGTTCTATGGTGATATGCAAGATATTAATCAGTATGGCTATAGGATAGGGTCATTTCAGGTTCTCTGTCCTCAGCTGCCCCAGGAACTAACTGGGGACATCGCCCTGGGCACCTGGGAGCACCAAATATCTTGCCAACCCTAAGATGGCTCCCTTTTTTGTTTTCTTATTCTGTTTATCCCAACAAGAGAAAGCAAACTAGGAAAAGAAGTGTCAAGACCTTGAAATCAACATCTAATCCTCAGAATTGTGAATGCATATCTGTTATTTTAGGTGGACATAATGTCATATCACACCTTAGAAATTAATACAAAGCCTAGACAACAACTATGAAGCAAACAAAATCTTACATTTAATTTCATTAGAGTACCATCTACACAACAAATTTTAGATTAAATCTATACCCCTGAAATCTATATTGTATACCTATGTTAAGAAAATCTAAAAACGGAGACTTATTTAATATGGGCCTATTTAGATTGGAAGAGAGGCAAATAGTTCCATTTACTTCTTTCCATCCCTTTATGTTATTGTCTGTTATGACTTCCTGTTCATTGAGTATCTATGTGCTTTAATTTTTGAGAATGGGTCCATGTGTGCCACAGGACACATGTAGAGGTTTGGAGACAAATTCAGGTTATCAGTCTTTCTCTTCCACCTTTTCTCAGACAGAACCCGTTCTAATTTGTTCACTACAGATTCCAATCATGTTAGAGCTCTGCTTCCCATCCTATCAAAGGAACACTAGAATTACTGATATCTGATGCTATGTCCAGATTTTGTGTGAGTTCTAGACAATCAAACTCTATTCTGATGCTTGTTCAACAAACACTATAGAAACTGATCTATATTCTGAGTCCCAAACTTACCTGAGCTAATTGCATTTTAATAGCTTTAACATCTTTTCTAATTGACTGTTTCTTATTTGTTGTTCCTTTAATTAATATTGTGACTCAGATGATGCCTACTTTTAATCAGCTTTATTACAAAAAGAAAACACTTCTATAATCTTTAAGTTATACCTGCTTTATTAATTTATACTCACTATTAACTGATCTATATGTATCTGCCTGGTGCTTTGGAGTAAATATAAATGACTGAGTTTACACAAATATCAATATTTTTTCCTATACATAATTATGTTTAGTAGATATAATGTGTTGCTTCTGCAATGGAAGGATAGCTATAAGTATTCTAAATGTTCTAGAATGTTAAATGACTAAGTGTTCTAATGTTTATATGCTATGTTTAACTTGTAAATCATTTGGCAAAGAATATTTCAAGTACAGCAAATTCGTCACATAACCAATATTTATTTATTAGAATTTCTGTTTAAAACATTGCATGTGCAATATATATATACAGATTTTCTTCATTCATTTATTCTTTTCTCCATTCTTTCTATTTCCAAAGCCTCCTATTCTTCCTTTTTCTCTCCTGATCCTCCTTTTTTTTCTTTTTTTATTGAATAAAAAAAATTCTGCCTCCTCCCAGCCTCCTTCCACTCCTCTTCCCCTCCTCCCACTCTTCTCCCCCTCCCTCTCCAGTCCAAAGAGCAGTCAGGGTTCCCTGCCCTGTGGAAAGTCCAAATTCTTTCCAGATGTGCAATCTGGAATGAACATCTGGACCAAACATCTGGAATGAACAGCTGTATCACACATCTGGAATAAACATCTGGAACACATCTGGATTGACAGCTGGAGTGCACATCTGGATCGACAGCTGGGATGAACATCTGGACTGACAGCTGGAATACATCTGGACTGCACATCTGGAGCGAACATCTGGATTGACAGCTGGGATGAACATCTGGACCGCACATCTGGGGTGCACATCTGAATCTGAAAAGTAAAGATCATCGTTAGAGTCAGAAGTTTGAGTATGAGAAAGCATAGCAGAGACTTCTCTAATGGTACAATTTCCTGTCTCTTCTCTAAGTAGACAGAGAACTACTTCACCATGCCATTGTAATGGCAATCCCAGGGACCAGTCATGTCCATTGTGACTAGAGTTACTGATACACGAGGAGAAGGCAATGACTCTGTCTCACAAACCCAAATCCTCAGAACAGGTGTGGATTGAAGGCTGGAGGCTCCCTGAGAGATTATTTGTATGGTCAGTCAGAGTTTGGAATAATCTAAAACCAATAGTTTGTGAAAACCAATAACCCAAGAGTCTAATAAAATATAGTTCATATTAAAAAATAAATAAATAATACATTGCATGTTACCTACACATAAATGTTCTACAATATATATAATAATTGTTTTATAAAGATTTAATCTCATGTTTATATACATACACATATCCACCACATAATAATATGATTTACCAGTATTACAATGCACAGAGGGAATTAATTAAAATGCACATACACCACTTATTCATTATTTTTTGTCAGTGACATTGACCTTCCTCCATCACATTAATTTAATTTTATTATTTTCTTTTATTAATTCTTGACAATTTCATACATATTATTTTGAACATCACCACTTTCCACATACTTTTTACCACTTTTCAACCCTCCAATATTTGCTTCCCACACAATTGTGAGATTGCCATAGACTATTATAATCACACTGTGATTAAAAATAGTACATTGGCTTTCAGAAGCTTTTTAGTTTCAAGAGATCCAATTTATTAATTGCCAAAATTAGTGTCTGTGATATTGGTGTTATATTTAAGAAATTTTTCATGTTCTCTTTAGGAAGTTTCTGAAGTGCCAGTGCATTCAAGCTATTCCCTGCTTTCTCTTCTATCAGATTCAGTGTTACTGGATTTATGTTTAGGTCTTTGATACATGAGGTGGTAGATATAGTTCTATTTGCATTCTTCTTCATGTCTGCATCCTGTTATACTAGAACCATTTGTTAAAGATGTTTTTTTCAATGTATCAAGTTTTTAATAGGTGTGTAGATTTATGTCTACATCTTCAATTCCATTCCTTTGATCAATGTGTCTATTTTTTTTTATCCCACTATCATGCTGTTTTATTACTATAGTTCTATAGTAGAGCTAGAGATTAGGGATGATGATGATAGCTCCAACAGTTCTTTCATTGTACAGTGTTAGGCCAAAATTATTCCATGGCCTGTACCTCGAGGCCTGTAGTACTGCAAAATCTATGTAGACGATCCTCTAGCCAGAGGGAGGGCATGGCCAGCTCTCAATGGCTTTAGGTACCCCCACATAACACTATGTCACTTAACCTATAGAAGCTGACAATCACAGTAATAAACCGAGTTCCTGCTTGACTTGACTCTCTATTGTGACTGATTGCCTTGTGTTGTGGGGCTGCAAATCTGGTTGTTCTGTGTCATGGGGCTGTGGAATGGGCAGAGAGTGATCCCATCTGTCCTTGGGCAATGCTGTGCCCAGATCAGACCTCCAGAGAGACCATCAAAAACCAGAAAGACAAGACTGCAATTAGCAAGGTTTTCTTTATTGCAAGTACAAGACATGGCTCCTTATCCCCATCTCAAACACCTTGTAGCAGCGAGGTGGAGAGAGGAGTTGTATCTCCTCTGTGGGGTAAGCTTTTAAAGGCATAGCTACAAACAGGCTTTCTGAAGCTGCTTTGGAATGGGTGCAAGGACTTTTGCTTCCTCCCATCCTGCTAAATCAGCTTTCTCCTTGTTTTCTTGTTATCACTAGGTGGCTGGCTGGGCTTAGTGACATTGTGTTCGAAATCACCCCCATGGGAGCGGGGAAGGCCACTATCTTCCTGGGAAAAGATTCTCCTAGGAAACTTCTTCTTGCCCCTTTGATAATAAGGCGTGAGGGTCCCACAGGGAATAAGGAGGCTAAGGAAGTCTAGCAGTATAGGATTGGTTGTTTTAGCTATCCAGTTTTTGTGTGTGTGTTGTTGTTGTTGTTTTGCTTTATTTTTCTACATGAAGTTAAATATTGTTCTTTCAAGATCTGGAAAGAATTGTGTTGGAATTTTAATGGGGATTGAGTTGAATGCATAGATAACTTTGGTAAGGCCATTATTTTTTAACCTGGTCAGTATACCAATCTGTTGTAGGGACACTGCGTGTTTATTTCTTGGCCACCCAGACTCCCAAAATAACCACACAGAAACTTTCTTAATTAAATTACTGCTTGGCCTATTAGCTCTAACTTCTTATTGGCTAGCTTTTACACTGTAATTTAACCCATTTTTATTAATCTGTGTATCACCACGTGGTTGTGGCTTACCGGCAAGTTTCAGTGTCTGTCTCTGGTGGCAGCTCCACGGCTTCACACTTGACTCTGCCTTCTGTAAACCAGCACTCAGTTTAGTTAAACTACTTTGCTAAATTATGCCTTGCCATAGGCTCATGCCAGCTTTCTTTGTTTATTAATGGTAATCACAGCAAACAAAGGGGAATCCCACATCACCAATCCACGAGCATGAGAATTCTTTTCATCTTCTTATATCTCCTATTTTTTTCTGCAAAGACAAAATTCTTAACATAAAGTTTTTTCACTTGCTTGATTAGGGTTACTACGAGATATTTTGTATTATTTGCGGTTAGTGTAAATGGTGTTGTTTCTTTGATTTCTTTTTCATCCCTTTTATCATTTTTATATAAGAAGACTACTGTTTTTTTTTGTTGTTGTTGTTGTTGTTGTTGTTGTTAATTTTGAATCCGGCTACTGTTCTAAAGTAGTTTATCAACTTTAGGGACTTCCTGGTAGAACTTTTGGGGTCACTTATGTATACTACTATTCCTGCTGTAAATAGTGATACTTTCACTTCTTTTCCAACATGCATCCACCAAATCTCCGTTTCTTTTCTTATTGCTCTAGCTAGAACTTTGATTAACATAATGAATAGATATGGAAAGAGTGGAAAGCCCTTTCTTGTTCCTGATTTTAGTGGAATTGTTTGGAGTTTCTCTCCATTTAATTTCATGTTGACTGACAGCTTGCTATATTTTGTTTTTTACTATATTTTGATGTGGGAGTCCCCTCTGTGTGTTTCTTGTATTGGTTAATGAATAAATAAACTGCCTTGGCCTGATAGGGCAGAACTTAGGTAAGCAGAGAAGACAGAACTGAATTCTGGGAGGAAGAAAGCAGAATTGAGAAGACTCCATGGATCCATTGCCAGAGATACACATGCTTTGCCATTAAGACACTGCCATGTAGTGGTACACACATTAATAGAAATAGATTAAATTAAGATGTAAGACTTAGCCAATAAGTTAGAACTACTGGGTCAAGCAGTGATTTAATGAATACTGTTTCTGTGTGGTTATTTCAGGGCTAAGCTAGGCAGGCAACAGGAATGAACAAGTGGTTCCCTGCAACAATATTTAGATATACTCCTTGTATCCTTGATCTCCAAGACCTTTATCATGAAGGGGTGTTAGATTTTGTCTTTGCTTTTTCTGCATCTGGTGAGATGATCTCTTTTTTTTTTTTCTTTCAGTTTGTCTGTATAGTTGATTATATTGACAGAAATTTTTATGTTGAGCCATCATTGCACCTCTGAGATAAAGACTACTTGATCATGGTTCATGATATTTTTGATGTGCTCTTCGGTTTGGTTTGTTAGAATTTTCTTAAATATTTTTGCATCAATATTCATGAAAGAGATTGGTCTGTAACTTTCTTTTTTGAGTCTTTTTGTGGATTGAGTATCAAGCTAGCTGTTATCTCATAAAAAAAATTGGCAATGTTCTGTATGTTTCTACTTTTGTGAAATAGTTTGAGGAGTAATGGTATTATTTCTCCTTTGAAAATCTGGTTGAATTCTGCACTGAAACCATCTTTCTCTGTGCTTGTATTTATTGGGAGACTATCCATGATTGCTTCTATTTGTTTAGAGGTTATGCATCTGTTTAAATTGTTTATCTGATTTTGGTTTAATTTTGATATGTGGTATATATAAAAAGAGTTACTCATTTCATTTAGATTTTCAATTTGGTGGAGTACAGATTTTAGAAAAACTATAGGCTATTGAAAAAGAACAAAATATAAATTTTATACTAATTTATGTAAACATAAAAGGCTTTATTACAGTCGAAGGTTTGTAAACATATATTTCTTAGTTTTATACATAAAAAGTCAACATTCTTCTATCAAGTCAATTTATTTGAAAATTGATTCCCATCTCAAATATTCAGATCATGTGATAGCCTCTTAGCCTAGATACAGAGAAGTTATTCATTAAGCCATCAAATTAATTGGATTTATCTTGAACACCTAAGTCAAAAATTTGATATGAGAAGATTGAGAGAGCAACAGTGAAGAATGGTTGCTATTCTTGCAACAGAAATGTGTTCAGTTCTTAGGATGCATAAGTCTTCACACAACTGTCTTAAACTCCAGTTATCAGGATTTTAGCACCCTTTCTGGTTTCTGTGAGTACTACATGCATATAGTGCACATGCACACATGTAGAACTGCCAAACCACAGGGGAGCTTTTCCAAAATGGAAAAAAGAAACCACTAATGTACTCTAGACTTGGAAAGCATTGTTTAGGGGAGATAACTCTTCACACACTAGTTTCTTTTGGTCATCAAGAAATTCCTTCTGGGGCAGATGGTAGTTGCTCACGTCTTTAGTCCCAGCACCTGAGGCAGAGGCAGGGAAGATCTCTATGAATTTGAGGCTAGCCTGGTCTACAAAGCAAGTTCCAGGACAGACGGAACTAAATAGTGAAATAAAAAACAAAAACAAATAGGAAAACAACAACAAAATTCCTTCTGTTTTCTCCTGGTGATTAAGACACCCCATCTCAGGTGTGTCCTGGTTGCATTCTACATAAAAAAGGTTATCTGTCTGGGCAACTCTCCTGGAAGAACTTAGTTCAGTCTTGCCATTGATGAGCTCTTTCGTCCTCTAATGTATTTTCTGTAGGTTGACGGGCTGTGTTCTCACGAGTGAGAGTTGTCTGGATCTGGCTTCTGTTCTTGTAAACAGCCCAAACCTGTGGAGCCTAGACCTCGGGAACAACAACTTAATGGATGCTGGCCTGCATATTCTATGTGATGCTTTAAAAAATCCAAACTGCCAAATTCAGAGGCTAGGGTAAGTTCGGTTTTCCATTATAAAAACACAGTCTGGTTGGTGGTTGGTGAAGATAAAGGTAATTTTGTATGTGGGGAATGGAGAGTAAATGATGCTCGAAGACAAGATAGTCTCAGAAATAAGGACCTGAATTCAGATTAACGGGCATGTATTGTGTATGCCCTTTGCTAGAGAATCTTCATTTCACCCTTTTCTTCTTAGTACCTCAGATAGGTAAATAGTAAATAATATCTCCATGTTCTGTCATTGCTCAGATATTCCAATTGTTCTTGATTATTTTTCTATATTAAATTGAAGATTTTGTTCCTGTAGGATGCCAACTTCTCAAGGAGCTTGTAGTCTCTCGTCCTTTCTAATATGCTTGTGTTCTATCAGTCCTAGGTTGTTCAATATTTTACTTTTGAGATTTGCTAGTTCAGCTTCACCTCTTTGATCTCTGAGATTATACTTTATGGTCAGGAAACCAAAATGTCAAATAACTAAAACACAAATTATGAACCATNAGAAAGAGAGAGAGAGAGAGAGAGAGAGAGAGAGAGAGAGAGAGAGAGAGAGAGAGAGAGAGGAGAGAGTGAAAAGACAGGAACAAAAGTAAAAACATTAGAAAAACATGGTTAAATGGGTTGTAGAGATATATCAGAAGTTAAAAGTATATGTTGCTCTTGCTAATGGCCAGATTTCGTTTCTTAGCATCTAAAACCAGCAACTTATATCCACTTGTAACTTTAGGGCATTACAACTCCAATGTCCTTTGCTGGACTCCTTGACAACCTTTATGTACATGGCACACACACACACGCACACGCACACACACAAATATATACACAATTTAAAATGTGAACATTTTTAAACAAAAGATGAAACAAAATTGCACACTCCAAAATTAAAAGTAAGAAATGAAGTAAGAAAATGAAAACTACTATAACTTTATACGTTATGGACGTAGGTATTGAAAGAGAAAGGAAGACATTCATAAGAAATATAGTTGTCAAATGGTTGTTTAGAAATATAATTAATCATCTATATTACTTCTGTCATATATATCCTGAGGCAGAAAAGTATAGAGGAAGGCATTCATATCACACATTGATGTTAATTCTGTCTATTCATTAACAACTCTGAATGTCTCATCTCCACAGCCTTACTTTTAATTGAGAATAATTATAGTTAATTAATCTGGTAAGAACAAAAATAAAGATAAGTATAATTAAACCATGCTATATTTTATGGTCTGTAATTTAAAATGTTCTTTTTAGGGTTATGGCAGCTAGTTTTATGTGTCAAGTAGGCCAGATGGCAACCCTCATCTATTCAATTGAGCGCTAATCGAGGTTTTACTGTACAGATATTTGGAATGTGTGATTCAAGCCTGTAATTAGTTGAGGTTAAGCTGGAGAGATTATCTCATTTAATTTGTACAGGCAGAATTCCTGCAGGTGAAATAATGTATGAGTACATCAGTGGAGTGTTGGAGGAAGAAAGTGTTCCATCCATGGGCAGTAACTTCAACTCACGCCTGAGATTTCCAACCTGCCCTTCCTTGTTCTATTTCAACTTCTTGACATTTCTTTACTAGTCCAAATTATCCATTCTGTCTGGTGGATGCCTTGGATTTCAGGGAAAACAAATCTCCCTATAAATATCCTCATGAAAAAATAAAAGAAAAATTAAAACTAACTCTCAGCATTGGTGAGTCCATAGAACAGACAGCCTTTTGATAAGATTTCTTTTAAGTATGATTCTTACCCTATGAGTGGACCTGAGGATGATTGCCAAAGCAGGAGCAGTCATTTCAGAATGCATACACAGTTGTTCCCAATAAGTTAAAGTTTTCTTGGAGCTTCACAGAGCAGTCCTGAGATAGGCCCAAATCTGTCCCCATCCTGAACAAGATATAAAGTAAACTTCCCAGCTATAACTCCCACCCATTGCCTTTCTTTCCTATTTTGTAGAAAATCTCAAAGATCTTTCTAGATTCTAAAGAGCAATCTTTTGTCACTAGACATTTTCTTGGTCGTCCTGCGTGGCTGTGCCAGCTAAAGCTCCTCTCCAACGGGCTGGCAAAACAGCATAGAACGTCTGCTTGCTAGAAGTGACTACCAGAGAGAGTCAATATCCAGTTCAGACATAATTGACATCTGCATATATGCTGTGTCATGCACACACACACATCTGTATAAATAAATGAACAAACAAATAAATGTGTGTTTATTGTTCTACTATTTGTATTGAAAACAAATTCTTTTTTCATACAATATGTTCCAACGACAGTTTCTATTCCTCCTAGTCAGCCCCTAGATCCCTCTCCCCTCTAACCATTCCTTTTCTATTTTCTCTTCAAAAGAGAGTAGGCCTCCAAGAAACTGCAGTCAAATAGGACAAAACAAGATACAATAAGTCAAGGCAAAGTGTCACATACCAAGACTGTACAAAGCAACCCAATAGGAGGAAAAGACAAAAAGAGTCAGTAATATACCCGCTCTCACTGTTAGGACTCTCACAAAAACTACAAAGCTAACAACTGCAACATATATGTATGCAGAGATCTGGTGAAGACTCATGCAGACCCTGGGCTTACAGCTTCAGTCTCTGTGAGGCCATGTTAGTCATGTTCAGTTGATTCATTGGGTCATTTTCTCCTGATTTCCTCCATGCCCTCTGATGTTGCAGTAGGAGATTTTTTTTTGTTTATTTCCAATACTGTTTGACCAATAGCTTAAGTGTATTTCTGCCTTAATCATATATTAAATTAACCTACTCTATTCATCTGTGTATCGCCACGTGGCTGTGGCTTACTGGGTAAAGCTTCATCTGGCATCTGTCTCTGGAGGGGCTACATGGATTCTCTGACTCCAGCTACCTTCTCCCAGCATTCGGCTTATTTTTCCCCGCCTAGCTCTACTCTACTCTATCACAGGCCAAGGAGTTTCTTTATTCATTAACTGATGGTATTCACAGCATACAGAGAGGAATCCCACATCACTCTGACACCTACAATCCTTCTTTTCCTTCTGCTACTCTATCCCTCAATCTCTGAAGGGAGGAACCTAAAGAAGTCCTATAGTTTAGGTTCTATTTCTCTGCATAATGTCTTTCTGTGGGTCTTTGCACCTGCTCCCTTCTGCTGACAGAGGTGGCCTCTCTGATGGTGACTTAACACGGTACTGATCTATGAGTATAGCAGAGTATTATTATGAATCAATTTTTTTTTTTTTGTTTTCTGGGTCATGTTTGGTTCTACACTATGTCTCTAAGCTGTCTAGTCTCTTGTTATTGGCCATCTAGGCAGTATGGGGATGCTTAAAATGAAAAAGAAAAGCCTTTCTTACTTTTTTTGCACTTCAACTTTCTTTTTGACATAATGTACTAGGGTACCAAACAGTGTAGGGTTTCCATAGCTAAGGATTTAGTGCTAAAATTCTGTTAGTGTGTTTTCTGGTTCTCCTGTGAATGGTTCAGGCCTTTACATATGTAAGTTAAAAATGAGTATGTCATCATACCTGGGTGACTTTGGATGACTGAGAGGAGGCTCTATCTTTACTTCTCCAAGCTTAAAATAGCTGTAGTTATGAGTTGGTCTATGGCTCTAAAAATTCAATTAGAGCCTCCTACATCACATAACCTTCTACATGTGTCTCCACATATTGTGCAATTTACAATTAAGATTGCTGAAACAGTTCACATGATCTGTTCTTTAAATCTTTCATACATTGTATTTGAAGATGTTTTCTGTCAAATAACATTATCCATAAATATTCAGGAATTTGAATATTACTGTTGTGCAGTTACTCTTCAGTCTACTGAAGGATTAGGAATAATAGTTTCATTCTGTCTCCCACCAGAAATACCAGAGTAGACACCTTGAAACTCTCTATGTATTGGGTTTCAAGTCTAAAATATAAGCTGTACCATAAAGACATAGATCAAGTTGAAATACAAAGGATGATTACTTTCTTATTAAGTTATTTTCAGAAGTACTGAACCATTGTTAGAAAGAAGAAAAACCTGAAAACTTTAAAATATATACTAAATTACTGAAAATTTGATAGATGAGTTGAAATATAATATCATGCAATTAATTTTTTTCTGAATGGTAAACATATATTTAGTCACAAAATATGCAAAATTATGAATTATAATTAAACTATAAAATATTAGAACAAATTTAGTATATAAAAGACAAAAAGTAAATATATATGGAAAAAAGTTTCTAATTTTTAAGCCAACTTTAGAGATAAGCTGAAATAGCATATGAATGTACAGTTTGTAGTATTTTAATTTTCAAAATCATACTATCATAATTATCATAATTTAAATACCCAAAATACTTATAATAGAGGTATATATTAAAATATAAACTGAATAAGCCAAAAAGCAACTGTGCCTAGGAATATAATAATATTCTATTTAGCAATTTCCTTTCTATTAGAAATTAATTTTGTTTTAAAATGTTCTCTCTGTTTAGCTGTTTTCAGTGCTAACTGAATTCAGTCATGCAGTTTACAGTGTGCTGTACTTGAAATTTTGTGAAGTCATGGCTTTATTTATTTACATCTGAAAAAACATTGACACATCTTTCTAGGTCTTTGACAATTTATCAATCATTTGTCTCTCTATCTCTCTCTGTCTCTGTCTCTGTCTGTCTCTGTCTGTCTCTCTGTTTCTCTCTCTCTCTCTCTCTCTCTCTCTCTCTCTCTCTCTCTCTCTCTCTCTCCACTTGAGTGTTGTGTGAGTGAGGTGTGTGCCCACAACATCAGAAGTGTGAAACTTAATCATTTCTCATAAAGAAACTTCTACACTGGTTTTTAAGACAGAGTCTCGCATTGGAATATGGGGCTCACTTATTGGGCTCTGTTAGCTAGCCAGGAAAAATGCAGGATTCATTAAAGGAATTGTATTATTCCAAATATCTTTCCTAAACATTTAATAGGGCTATATAACTTAAATAACATAATCTAGTACTTGCTGAAATTTAAGGCAAGTAACTAATATAAAAATACTTATCCAAAAAACAAATTCTATCACTTTTTTTAATAAGTGTGACTGTAGCATTTTTAGAGAGTAGCCCTGTTGTGTTAATTGGCATATGGATGAGCTTGTCCAATTAGCACTTCTCATTAGGAAAACACTTCATTTTTACTCCCAATATTTTTTTTAATGTTATGGTAAGTATAGAGAAAAAAATCATCTCATACCTTTACCTAAGTGATATTCAGTGACATGCCTATGACCTTCTCAGCTGCCACTAGTGGGAACGTGTCCTGGATATTCACATTGTCTTTCCTAATAGAGATAAATCTCAGCTACCAGGACAATTACTGTGTACAATTAAGGAAATACGCATAGTGAAATCTAAATGCTCTCTGATATGTTTTATTTTGTAGCCACTATATTACCATTTAAAAATGATACAGGTAACTGAAAATTCCTTACTGAAAAATGTTCCTAGAGGAAACAGCCAAGTCATATTTCTCCCACTAAATAATACTGAAAAAGTAGTGGTGCAGCACACCTTTAGTCCCAGCACTAAGGAGGCAGAAACAGATAGATCTTTGTGAGTTCAAAACCTACCTGATCTACAGTGTGAGTGTCACGATGACCAGGACTTTTACATAAAGAAACCCAGTCTCGAAAACCAAGAAAACAAACAAACAAAAATAATACTGAAAAGGATGATTCTCCAAGGTGGTTCTTATCCCTTCTCTCCCTTCAATAATTGGGTGGTCCAAAAATGTCCGGACACCAAACAAGGGAACACTTATTTGTCAAGTGGGGATAAGATGAATATTCGATGGAAAATTGAATGGGAAGTAACAGCTTGAGACCATGTGTGTCAGCAGGATGTCAGCCAATGTGGCTTCCAAGAGCTAAAGCTTAGTGTCATTTGAGGACTTTGGAATGCCAGCCATCAGATTCTCTCAAAACTCTCAATCAGAGGATTTTGGAATGCCTGCTGAGAACAGTTCCTGAAAGAATGATTCTTCAGAGAATGGGTTGCAGAGAGATTAGCTAGAACAGCCTGGCGGTAATGGTGCAAACCTTTAATCCCAGCACTCAGGAGGCAGAGGCAGGCAGATCTCTGTGAGTTCCAGGCCACTTGGTCTTCAAAAGCTAGTTCCAGGACAAGCTCCATAGCTACAGAGAAAACCTGTCTCAAAAAAAAAAAAAATCAAAACAAAACAAAAAAAGATTAGCATTAATAGAAAACCTCTTCATTGCTAACAGGTTTCAAAGGCTTTAGTAAATCTCCCGGTTGCATGTGAAGTGGCAGTTCTGTGTATTGGTCAAAGTCCATCTAGCACAAGTTTTTGGGACTCTTCATTCTCTGAAGAACAATTAATGGGTTTGGCTTCAAGGTCTCTGGAAAATTTTTTGCTAGTTATACTGAAAACATTATAGATTTGAGATTGATTTGCTACTCTGTGCCTGCTCTAAAGATTGACTTGTATACTCTAAAATTAAAAAAAAAGTAAAAAGTAGGTCTTTTACTTTTACAAGTTCATGAATCATGAACTTGTCTTGACCTAGTTGCCTGGAGAGGCATGCATCATAGGCATTTCAGGTTAGAATCCATGACTCTTGGGGCACAAAGTGTCTTCCAGTTCCTAAGAGAATGATGAACTCACTCGGGCAGTGAAGGATTCAGACTGCTTTTGTGTTTCTCTGTATGTTCTCTTAGTCAAGGAAGCATGGAAGCATGTCAGGACAATTGGTCTTATACATTAACCTTGTAAACTCCCTATGACTTGCAAACTTCACTGTATCCTGGCAACTACAACTGTATTGATCCTGGCAATCACCATTATATTTTGTTTCTGATAAGGTATAAAAAGTCTGATTGCTAACAATAAATAAGTCACAGCCTAACTATTTCTGTGACCCCTATAACCTAAGCCTGACTTAATTCCCTCTGGCCATATCAGTTGACCTTGGTTGGGTAAGTTAGCACGATAGAAGAAGAGAGACTGAAAGTAGAAAAACAACGAATAACCCCTGTGCATATGTGCATTCCTTCTCACTCCAACATGAAGCCTCTTGCACTATCATACCATTCTTTCTAAGGTATCAACAATGGGCATGCTGCAATCCTACTTAAGACTTCAGGATTTATTTCATCACTTAACTTGATGTTCTGTGAATATGTACAGATATTATGTAAAGGCAAAAGCAAATATAAGTCCAGTTACTGCTAATCTAGTGATTTTTTTTTTGTATGTGAGTGATTAATGCTGATTTTGAAGCAAGATTTTTTTCTTTTAGATTTGGGACAAATCATTTATGTCGTCTTTCATGCTTTTGTTAACTTTGCCATTAGCTTTAATAGCTTCCAACGTGTTGTTATGATTATTCATGTGTCCTAAGGAGTCAGAACTGCTGTGTTCCAGCACCATCAGTCTTTGACATCTAAGATTGAATACACTGCTACTTCACATCTTTAAACCTGTCACTTCTGGAATTATCAGGATGATTAGGAATTACTCTTCTGCGACTGTTGCTTGGAACGAGCAGCTAAACAAAGACTATGGTCTATAGTACTGTAAAGTTTTCCAGAAAGAACTCAATACGTCCAGCGATTATCATCTTCACTTTGTAAAATGCTCTTCTTGTCATTTATGGACATAGACTAGGAATTATGAATACAAGAAATAATGTACATTTGGTTGTAAATTAGTCTTTATTTATTGTCAAGAAATAATGTGAATATGATTTTGTGTTTCCTGAAACTCTAGGAGTAGTCTCTGGTACAAAGGAAAATAGAATCCAAAGTGGGATGTGAATAAGTTAAGGGGGGGAAACACACATATTTGTGACAGAAGAAGAGAATGCTGATGATAAAACCTTCTGTGCATTTACGAATTCCTTGAACACAGAATAATGGGGACAAGAAACAATATAAAAATACATAAATCATATATATTTATAACTACTTTGTGCTAAGAAATTGTTGGTACCAGAATGTTCTATGCATTCATCAAAATGCATTCTAAAGCATTCATTAAAATGCTTTCTGGCTTAAGAGGACCATAGAAAATATAATTTATAGATGATTTCATTTCCTGTATCACCTGGAGTGAATTACCATGAAAGTTAAGAAAATAAAAAAAAATTACTGAGTTCATCAAAAAGGCCCAAATATATTACACAGTGAAATGGAAATAATAAATTTTCCACAACTTGAGTATAAAACCATATATATATAAATCTGTGTCTCATTTAAAATCAGTAGGAACAGATGAAATATCTAGACAAGAAATTATAACAAATTTACAAGACAAAGATCACCATAATATGATGATATACTTTTCAGAATATCATCAACAACCCTTATACATTAAACTTCAGAGTACGCTCTTTGTATTAAAACAATGTAAATAAAATATATAAGGATATGTGACCACATATGTATATTTTCCAGGTTAGAATTTCTAAGATGAAAACAATAGCTTTAAAAAATCTATAGCTTTTCTTTTTATCAGTATAAGATATAAAGATAAAACATATATGAACACACAAGAATAAGACAAAACAAATAAACAGGAAAAAAAGAGCTCTAATAAGACACAAGAATCAGAGACTTACTAGTCATGCACTCCGGAACCCCAAACACTAAACTGAAAGTCATAATTTGTATGCAAAACACATTCTTTCTACCTCTTCTTCCACAGGGCTCTGAGCTGTGAGGGGAGGGATATGGTTGAGACATCGCATTTAGCAATGAGTGTTGTAAGTTCTCTCTCTCCACACAATGTCTGTCCATCAGTCTTCGTATTTGTTTCCTTCTGCTGCAGGAAGAAGCTTCTCTGGTAATGGCTCGATAAAGCATTGATCTAAGCAGAATATCAATATAAGTGATTTTATTGCCATGTTTACGTCTTTGTGGACAAGTAGAAATCAATATTTGATAATAGAAAAAAAAACTAACATTGTGGAGTCATTTCTTCCTATCTTGATCTATAACATAAAACATTCCCAATAAAATAGCCAGCAAATTACTCTCTGTATCAGAAAAATAATATTATAATTATTATACAAAGTCAAAAATTCAAACAAACAAGCAAAAACTTTTGAGAAACATACCAGTTGACTTCGTACTCACTATAAATTTACAGAGATGGATTGATATTAGCAATGAATCTGTACTGTTCAACAGCAAACAGCAGAAATGCCAAAATAGACATGATGAAATAGTTTCTCCCTCACAAAAAAGTAAGTGGAATTCAAGAGAAAAATGCAAGGGCTTAAAGTCATATATACTCTTAAACAACTAGAAATCCATATCTGAAATATACAGGCAGATCTTATGCACTTCATAAAAATCATCCCAAAAGGATCATAAACATAAATATAAGATGGAAAACTATTAAAATACAGATGGTAACATAGTAAATAATTTAAAAGATTTAATTAAGCTATGAAGTTTATACATACAACAAAAGCATGATCTATGAAAAAACTTTATAATAAGAACATTGTTAAAGTTGTTTCTATTATGAAAATAGAACCATTTAAGGTAAGGGTTAGAAATACACTTTAAAACCTGTTTGATTTTTTAATTAATTAATTTTGCGTACCAACTACAGTTTCCTCTCCCTTCTCTTTTGTTCCCTCCCCAGACTTCCTTTCCCACCCATCTATTCCTTCTCTCTTTCCTTTTAGAAGGAGTCAGCTCTTCCATGGGAGTAAACAAAACATATCAAGTTGAGGCAGGACCAAGCTCATCCTCCTTTCATAAAGACTGGGCAAGGAATCTTACCATAGGTTCCAAATAGCCAGCTCAAGCATCAGAGACCTGTCCTGATTCCACTGCTAGGAGCCCCATAAAAGACATACTACACAACTGTCAGCCAGATGCAGAGGGCCTATGTTGATCCTAAGCAGTCTCCCTAGGTGTCAGTCCAAATGCAAAGAATAAAATTATTTTGTCTTCTAAACAACTAGAAGAAGACAGTATTGTAAACCATGCAAATATCTGACTTGACACATTGATATAGAAAACAAACAAGTGGGAAATAAGTCAAAGAGAAAATGTTGAAGATTATGCATCACCATAGAATTGTCATGTGAAACAATTATGACCTAATACTAATCTTTATTTATTTATTTATTAAAAATTTCCACCTCCTCCCATCCTCCCATTTCTCTCCCACTCCCCCCACTTCCCCTCCCTCTCGTTCTCCAGTCCTAAGAGAAGTCAGGGTGCCCTGCCCTGTGGGAAGTCCAAGGCATCCCCTCTCCATCCAGGTCTTGGAAGGTATGCATCCAAACAGACTAGGCTCCCAAAAAGCCAGTACATGCAGCAGAATCAAAATCTGCTGTCATTATCATTGGCTTCTCAGTCAGCCCTCATTGTCAACCACATTCAGAGAGTCCAGTTTGATCACATGCTCCATCAGTCCCAGTCCAGCTGACCTTGGTGAGCTCCCATTAGATCAGTCCCACCGTCTCAGTGGGTGAACGCACCCATCACGGTCCTGACTTCCTTGCTCATGTTCTCCCTCCTTAGACTGTCAAATATCTTAATCTTAGAAAACAGGACATATTGTTGAGTATATGTAAGTGTGGGAATTTTTCCAGTGTTGATTAAAATGAAATTAAATTATAAAAATTAAAGGTATGGAAAACAATTTTACAGCTTTTTATGACCCATTGAGATGATTATAAGATGTTTGAACAATCGTGTTTCTAGGCAATTACCAAATAGAAAATTATATCCACATCAAATACTGAATTTAGAGCAGTTTTATTGATTATCACAAGTCTTAAAAATATGAAAATATATTTGAATAGGATAAATTATTTTTAAAATTTTTATGAACTGAATACAATGTAGTTTTTTTAAATATAATTTTTTATTGAAAAAA
>NW_026067949.1:36883626-36979126 GCF_014885135.2 Alexandromys fortis
TGGGGGTGGGGTGGGAGGGGGTAAGGGGAGATGGGGAGAGAAAAGTGAGAAGGGGAGGTTGGGGGGAACTTGGGAAACGGGATGTTTGGGATAAAGGAAGGTTGGATAGGGGAGCAGGGAAGCACATATCTTAGTTAAGGGAGTTATCTTAGGGTCGGCAATGTAGAATATTTTAAATTAATTAAAAACAATTAGGCCCAAAAGAAAAGGACAAGACATACATCCACATGTGTTGCATAGTTAATGAAGTAAGCCTTGAAAAGTATATGTAATTTGTGTTCAGTCTATAGTATGCTACCTGAGGCAAATCCATGAAATAGTAAAAGGTCACTGATTTCTGGGGTTCAGAAAGACAGCAAAAGTGATGAATAGATAGAATGTAGAGAAAGTAAGATGTATTTTCGTAGAAAATAAGATGTGTGACTTGGAGCATTTGCCAAATCTCTGAAGAAAGACTATTAGAATAGTTTCTTGAAAATGTAATGCTTCTATGTTCTATATAATTTTATCTGAATTTGTAAAAGTGAAGTATATGAAGTGCATATAATAGACAAATAAATTTTGAATATTTCCATCTCAAATACAACAACAAAAAAGAATTTATCACTTGCTTCTTCAATTACTTTAGAAATTTGTATTCAATTCATTATTCCTACATACACATACAAACACAGCCAAAGGGGAAAAAAAAAACATTCATTTTATATTTGTCTTCTATTTACATTCAACAGGGGATTTCCTAAGAACTGTGTTCCAGAATCCATGTTACTGAAACTTTGAAAACAATAATTTATCTTTTTCAGAGTTGTTTAGTTTGATGGATACTATCAAATAATAACATATGTAGATTTTGTTTATACTATATTGTGTTTTCTTAGTATATCTTTAGGTTTTCATAGTTTGAACATGAAATTGAAATTGATGTCTAAATATTGTTCATAAAACCTCATGTCTAAATGAATATTAGAAAACTTTAAATATTACAGATTGAGTGGGAGAGCATCAGTAGCAAATGGTTTGGGGATCTGCAATTACCTCCTGTTGCGCTTGCTCTTTGGGGAACGTATTCTAACCATTTGAGACTTGCTGTGTGACATATTAATTAAACATTTTATGAGATAATTAGAATTTGTAAAGTAAAACAGAACATATTAGAATGTTTGAGCTTAAATAATAGGACCAACAAAGCCAAAAATGTTAATTTTGAAAATTATGTATTAATAACAGTAACACTTGTTACAAACTTTTAATGCTGTTTGGAAGTATGCAGGTAAAGAGAAATTTATACAACAGCAGTAGAAACATAATTATTGTTCTCCATTTCAGGGTAAGGTATTTCATACCTTTAAATTTCAAAAGAAAAAATAAGTAATCAAATAGAATGAATCCCTAGTGCCTTTTTTCCATTATCATTGTAAGATTGCTTTGAAACCAGAATATAAAGATGAACTTATTCACAAGGACACTGTTACTTATAAATATAGAACTACCATGTGTCAACTCTTTAAATGTAAGTGTCATATTTACCTCTAGAATGTTATTAATTGAAGATACATGTGGCTTGGAAGTTTTGTAAGCTAGACAGTGCTAGTACTGCCTGCTTCTCATTGGCAATTTCACCCAGTCTCAAACTTACAAATGATTTCTGAAGTATTACATTTGTAATTTTGAAAACATTTCATCACACTTACTTGAAACCATAGAAATTAAAATCATGTCTGAGTGTTTAACTCTATTATACAACAGAAGAACTCATGGGTTCTACTATTAAATGCATGCACCACAAAAATATTAAAATCAAACAAGAATATGAACTAGAATAAGGAACATTTTTTCTAATAATGTCATTAATCTAAATTGTTAACATACTAAATTAAAATTACACAAAACTGTAATCTCAAAATTAAGAGAAATAATTGCTAAGGTTTAATTATTAGTTCCAAATAGGTAGTTGAAAAATAATGCTGATAGCAAATCACAATTCATGTGTAAGCTTAATTTTTAATTGTTAATTGCTTTCAGATTTGCTGACCTGATTTAGATAACTAAATTATAGTATGTGAAAATAATTTTGCCACAGAAAGTAATTAATAAACGTATAATTCAACTGTCCTTTGAAGTCCTAAGATATTCACATTTAATGTTATATATTTAATCAGCTAGTTAAAACTTTTGTATATAGCTAGAAAATTGCTGTGTACATATGTGCATATATAATAGACAGATGGAACTTTGAAATTTTACAAGAATTTAAAAGTAATAAACAGAATGAGCTAGAAAATATGTATTTGAATTATCTTGATATTTACATAGCTTTAGACTCCTGTGTCAGTCTTCAAATAGGAAAATACATTAAATGTCACCACAAGAAAATGTTTGAAGTTGACTCTTTCAAAGAGTGCCTGTCCATTCCTCTCATCACTTTTAAACACAACAGCAGACTAACTTAATACCTAATGTATCACTCTTCCTTTCCATGTTTACTTATTCTACAACCTAAATTATTGTTTTAAATGTGGAGAGTAAATTTAAGTTATATATTCTAAGTCAAGAGATGTGCATTGTGCCAGGATATAGTGATTCATGGTGGATTTTATTTCTATGTTTTGCAATATCCACACAAACATAAAAAATTATCCCATGACCTTTGTAACTCCTTTTATAAATACTTCAGTATCCTAGCTCCTAGTATTACAGATCCTAAGGAATACTGAAATATAATCCAGTGAGAATCTATTTAACAACTGTAGTAGGAGATGTAATCCTTTTAATGGATGGTGAAGATAAGAAGACCATAAGTTTAATGGGCTGGAAAGATGACTCAGCCACTAAAGGCTAGGTTCACAACCAAAAATAAAAAAAGAAGAACACAAGTTTAAGATTAGACTTGGTGCTATATGGTCTGACCTGCCTGAACTACTTGAGATGCTTGCAAAAACCAAAAGAAAATCATATACTATTACAACTATTAAATCATATCTTCATATGCAAATAATCAATCACTATAATTATATCTAAAAAGCTCTAAATAAGTCTATATTGATGTATTGATATATATGTCCATATATAGTATAAATATATGATCATTATGTATAGTCTACAGACACACATACATATAATATACATATGTATATTACTTTGAATAAAAAGAATAGTTCTGCATGTAATGATCAGAAAATGTATATTTAAGATAAAAGGTTTACTAGTTCCCTGATCTGGAAATATCCTACAAGCTAATTCAAAGCAAGGATTTGTATGATTTTACTACACAAAGCATCCTGACCCGCAGAGATTGTTTTATACCTGTACTTCATGTATAAGCTCACATCAGAAGGTGCACAGAAACTGATAATGTGACAGTTTGGGGGTTATACCATGAAACACAGAGTGTAGTTCTCCAGATTCAAAAAAAAAAAAAATATTACACAACCAAAGTCTTTTCACCTTATTTCCAGTTCTAGATTACAAAAGTTATAGCATTATTCTTGACGCATTTAATATAAATTAGCATGTTGTTCAGCACCCATTGTAGTATGGAACTGCAGGCTGCGTTCCCAGCCAGCTCTGCAAGGCTAGCTTTACAGGAAATAATTACAGGGAAACTGTATTCTTTTAAACACTGTTTGGCCCATTAGTTCTAGCATCTTGTTGGCTAATTCTCACATCTTGATTAACCCATTTCTAATAATCTGTGTTGCACCACAAGCTGGTGGTTTATCAGGGAGATTCTTAACCTGCGTTTGCCTCAGAGAGGAGAATCATGACGACTGCCTGACTGGGCTTTCTTCTCCCAGCATTCTGTCTGCACTCCCTCCAGCAATGGAGGAGTGTTCTTTCTGCTTTACATCCTGGCCAGAATGAGGTGTCACTTGTGTTTTGACCATAGCCATTCTGACAGTTGTACACTGGAATCTCACTGGCCAACTACTGATGTCTAGAGAAAGGTATACAAATAAAATTGCCTCCAAAGTAATTCATTTGGTAAGATTTTGTCCAGTATCAATGACTGACGTTTAATCAATGCTGAGTTGACTAGGAGAATATTGATAGTTTAATATATAAAAATATATGAAATAAAGTAAGACAATAAAATAATAATATACAAACACTTGAAAGAAGACTCTCAGCCAGAATTGCTGTGATTTATTAAACAGACACTATGAAGTTTGACTGTAATATTAAAATAATGTTTTAATCCATAATAATTCCTACTGGCTATGTATGAAATAAAGTAAATATAGAATATGTTTCCAATTATATCAGATAACAATCATTTATTGAAAAAATAAAATATCAGACTACAGATTATTTACACTTCAGTGATAACTTTGCTATATTCCAATAATATTTAATATTTGCCTTGGAGAAAAAAATGTTTCTAAAGAAATTGCATTTCAAATGTAAAGTTCTCAACCAGAATACATTTCATTCCAATTGAAAATGTATTTGTATTTTATTTATTGTTATATTCATGGAAATTCTCATTTCCATTTGCAAAGATAAACAAAGCTTGACTTCATTCAATTTTGTTTCCCACCCATTTCAATCAAAAGTAAGCTAAAGCGCTTTTATTGTATTCTTCAAAGTTTTTCTTAGCTGTCATGAGACAATTTTAAAGGCTTTCTTCCTAACAATTTCATTTTAATAGCTTCTTTTATAAAAATATTGCTTATAATTCAATATTTTCCCCATAAAAGCAAGAACCCAGTTGAAGCACTCGTGAAAGTCTATTATAAATTGCCTAAACATCTTACTGTCTGTTTGTTTAAAATTATACTACTCATATGTCTTTCTTTAATTAAAGGTATTTTGGCATTTTTTATAATGTGTAGGCATTTTTAATGTCTGTCTGTGCAGTACCTCTTTAACAAAATCATGTGTAATTTACATGCAGACACATAAACATGTACATATCACATAATACCGATAACTAGAATATTAAAAATGGATGCATTTTTATTTGATCAGGATTTTCTGGTTCTATTCCTTCATTGTAGAAATCAGCATGGGTAGGCACAAAGGGGAGAAAGCCTCCCGGTCAACAAGCTCAAGTCCATCATGCCCAAGACAACATAAAACCACTTGACTTACATTCATGTAACGCTGTAAGAGAACACATAGAAATAAAGGACAGTCGGGAAAACTTAGTTGACACTTTTTCTAACAGCATTTCCTCCCTGTCTATATTGTTGATTTGATGAATATTTGTAAAGTTGTTTCATGTGACTATGCTGTTTTTGTTACATATGTGTGGACTTGAGAGTAATCAACATAATTAACCTCTCTTCCGACAAAGACTTAGAAAGGGCACTGGAAAAATATACAATGAACAAAGGCATATAGGTATCATTAGCCAGAAAATAATGAAATGTGAAACAAGAAGAAACTTGTGGAAGCTCTTAGAGAAAATACTTGAAGCAGGGACTGAGAACTTACATAACAGGTTTGAGATGATGTTGATTATTATTATTATTAAAAAGTTACATAATTTTCAAAAAGTTTGTATTGTATTTATTTTTAATTATTTACCATTCAATACAATTTGATCATATTTATTTCCCACCTTCAAATCCTTCAAAATTCTTTTAACATCTCTACTCAGGCCACTTCATTTTCTTTTTACTTATTTTTTATAATTTTTCACCGTTTCAGGGGTATTTTATTTTACTATTCTCTAATATGGTTGAAAAATAACAAGTTCTCATGTAGAGATTTCACATGTCTTCAATGTTCCTTAATTTTTTTGCTACCCTGTTTACTTCCCTCTGCTCCCATTCACTTTCCTTGCTGCTTTCCTCTCAATTTCTTTGTCTAAGAAATCAAAGACTTGTTATTTCTTCTTATCTGTTTACTCTCTAAGCAGAATTGGTCCTATGAAAGAACATATATGGTTTCATGCAGAGTTTTAAGAGTTTAGAGGGACATACATGGATCTAATCTACATGGGAAGTAGAAAAAGTCAGGATCTCCTGAGTAAATTGGGAGAGTGGGGATCATAGGAGAGGTAGAAGGGAAGAAGGAGGGAAGGGAGGGGAGCAGAGAAAAATGTATAACTCAATAAAATTAATAATAAAATTTAGGGCGTTAATAATTCAAAATCTGGGAAAGATGTATGTGGATGCAAACATAGCAACAAGCAAATATCTTTGTATTTTGCATTATTTTTAAAATAGGTCCACCACAGAAAATGTACAAAACAAACAGTTACATAGGGTGACTCATAAAATTAATTTTCAGCAGATTGTGTCATTGACCAAACAGAACTATGACACTAAGAACAGAATTGGAATGATTATGGGAGGGAAGAAGGTGGAGGATGCAGGAGCCCAGCAAATTGGAGTCATCAGAGATATAGGCCTTATGGATCTAGGGAACCTAGTATAAATGAAGACACATCTCCAAAATGGAAAAGTTACCTTATTGCATTCTAAGTTAAAATTGTCACACATTCACTTTTTATTTCTTTCATAAAAAATAGAACATAATAAAAGATGTGCATATCTTAGTAGAGCTGATTTAGCAAACTATTCAGGCCAGGTTATAATACAAGTTGATGCTTTTGGCCATCTCCCAGGCTCAGTGGCTATTGGGAGAATTTAGTTCTTTGTTATTTAAGAGTAAGGTTTTCTTCTCATACTGACTATCAGCGCATGATACTTCGTAACTGTTGGAAGTTATTGTCAGGTCTTTGCAGGTGGTCGTCTCCTAAGCCTTCAACCTGCATAGTAGCTTATTTCCTAGAGCCGGAAGTCAGAGAAGTCTCTCTGAAGTTCAACCTTCTTTTAAGAATTCATCTAATAAATAGTTCTCATGCTTTCTGAGAAAAATCTCTCTTTAGAGTCACAAAAGTCAACTTGTCACTATCCACTCACAAACTGAATATTTCATCATATTTTCCCACTTGTACCCATAAAGTGCTTTATGAGAAAGGAGACTCATCCGTGTATGAAACCTCAGATATCACTTGAAGAGCCTGAGTAGTGTGTATTCACCCTCAACTTTCTGTTTGTGTGTTTAAAATTTAATAATTTAAATGGTATTCATTTTAAAAACAAGCACAGTAGAGGAAGAGCGTGCAGCTGTATTTGTATGTATACTTGGACTTTGGTAGGAATTTTTATGATTACAATAAAGTTATGGAGGATGGAGTGAAAGAGAAAAGGAGAGGCAAACCAGAATCATTAGGCTCTTTTGACTTCCATAGTGCTGTCTGAAAGCCTGCTTTAACCAAAGACTGCTTAACAGAAAAACAAAAAGCTAGAAGTTGCATTCAAATGTATTTTAGGAAAATTTGGAATATAGTGTTATTTGTTATTCTTTCCATTTTTTTTTTTTTACTCAGTTAATTTTCCAAAGTTCAAAATAGGTGAGGTGTACTAAGGAAATCCTCTTCTCTCCCAGTTTCTGTAGTCATTCCTAAACACTGCAGGGCTCATTTTCCAGGTGAGTGAGTTTAGCAAAAGCAATTTTGTATGCTTCACCTGTCTCTTTGGTACGTTTCTTTCTTAAGTCATCAACTTTTAGCACATGCAGATCACGGTGTGGGAGACCTGTCATGGTTCAATTCTCTCTGATGCCAAATTTGATACATAGATACAGAAATAGTCATCACTGACTAACTGAAGCAACTTCACCACAGGTGATTTAAAATGATGAAGCAAGATAGAAAATATTTAGTAGACCAAGTTTACAAGTTTACAATTTCAAAAGAGTTAGTTGAACTTTTTATTTCTGAACTCTGTATAATACAAGGGTGTGTTTTACAATTATAATGGAGTTTTAAAATGTGAACTAAGCTTACTCTGTCCCTGTTTCTGCTGCTACTAATCACTGTGTACTCTCATTTCTGAGTTACGTTTCATTTTTTTAGAAGTTTTTCTGCTGTCTATTGCCAGCTTAATTTGCTATCCCCATTTGACTTTGGATTTTTTAATATTCCATGAGTATTCTCCCATAGCATAATTTCTTAAAACTTCATATTTTTATTGACTCCCACAATCATGGTAAGGTCTCAAATGATAACAATCATTTCCTTGTAAGAGAGAAACTTTGCATTTAGATTTTCTCCATCAGCCCCCATTCCACCAGATTCACAAAGAATCACACATTGACATTTTCATGGTGTTAATCATATCTTTATTAAACTCTCCTGTCTGTCATCATATGTGTTACATAAGAAAAAAGGAAAGATATTGTACCTGTCTTAGAATGAATGTATAACTATTGCATAGCAGCAGCAATTTATGTTCTTTAAATATTTCAGTTTATGATTATAATATAATTATATAACTTCTTTCTTTTGCTCCTCTCAAACCCTTCTTACACTTTCACATTCACAACCTCTTTTGTCATTAATTGTAGTTACATGTATTATGTATCTACACGTGTGCATGCCTTAATAAATAATAATATACTTATAAAATATGAAAATAATAATGTAGAAAGATGTTTGCAAAATAAAATAATAACATAAAAATAAATATATAGCATATATAATGTACTTAGGCATGTATATAATATAACATAATATTTGTATGTGAGATGTCATTCTGTATATGTGTTCCTTTTATTGGTCAATGAATAAAGTTGCTTTGGCTTATGGTAGGGCAGATATAGCCAGGCTGGAAGAGATATATATAGAGAGAGTAGCAATTAGTGTTGTTTCTCACATACTCCAGGTAGTACTCATGATTTACCCTCTCAATCCATTTCATAACAGCATCATAATGCCAATATTGCCTCTCTCATCTTGGATCCGTTCTCCCTTTTGTGTCTCCACAATAGTAACAATGGGAGAATTTCATTCTTTTATGTAATGCCTCTTCTCAGTAAATAAGCAGCAACCAATCTTCCACTTTATGAGAGACACTAACTTGAAAAGTATGATTACTTATCTTTCATAGTTTGAAACTTTCCATTACTTACAAATTACTTTTATAATAATTCTACAAAGACATGTGTTTTTGAGTTTGTAATATAATAAAATAGAGAGTATAATAATACATAATATTTCTTTATTTGGAGCATTTCATTTGCTTATAAAATGTATAAATCTATAGAAGAAATAAGAGGTGGGTAAATATGTTTGTTTACATTATATGCATTAATATATCTGTATTCATATTTCAAATATAATTCTTTTACTGTATTCATATTTCAAATATAATTCTTTTAATTGATTTTTATTGAGCTCTACATTTTTCTCTGCTCCCCTCCCTGCCTCTCCCATCCCCCCTTCAATCCTCCCCGAAAGATCTCATGCTCCTAATTTACTCAGGTGCTCTTGTCTTTTGCTATGTCCCATGTAGATTAGATCTATGTAAGTCTCTCTTAGTGTCTTCATTGTTGTCTAAGTTCTCTGAGATTGTGGTTTGTAGGCTGGTTTTCTTTGATTTATGTTTAAAAACCATCTATGAGTGAGTACATATGATAATTGTCTTTCTGTGTCTGACAAAATTCTTCACAGACCTCAAAAGAATAGTATTCAACTTCATATGGAAAAGCAAAAAAACCAGGATAGCCAAAACAATCCTGTACAATTAAAGGACTTCTGGAGGAATCACATCCCTGACTTCAAACTCTACTACAGAGCTAGAGTACTGAAAACATCCTGGTATTGGCATAAGAACAGACAGGAGGACCAATAGAACCAAATAGAAGACCTGGATATCAATCCACACTCCTTCGAACACCCGATTTTGACAAAGAAGCAAAAAATAGCAAATGGAAAAAAGAAAGCATATTTAACAAATGGTGCTGGCATAACTGGATATCAACATGTAGAAGAATGAAAATAGACCCATATAAAATATAATTCTTAACATTCAAGTAATGAATTAATGTTTGTATTTATTTTGAGAGTTAAGACAATGGAATCATTGAAATGATATACTAAGGAAAATTCTGTAAGGCGGGTGGTGGTGGCGCACGCCTTTAATCCCAGCACTCGGGAGACAGAGGCAGGCGGATCTCTGTGAGTTCGAGACCAGCCTGGTCTACAAGAGCTACTTCCAGGACAGGCTCCAAAACCACAGCGAAACCCTGTCTTGAAAAAAAAAATTCTGTAATTCTTGTGATTTGCTAAATAGATATCTATATTCTCATCTACACTTTTCTTGTTTAACTTTTTAAAAATTTCAAAAAGTGTTTAAGGAATCAGAAGTATTTAACTTTGCTTTGAGTGATGTTTGTTTTGTTTTGTTTTTGGAGACAGGGTCACAATATGCTGTCTTCCCTGGACTGGAACTGAATATGTGTATCAGGCTCTCCTTTAGCTCACAGATATTTGCCTTCCACTGACTCCTGAGGGATTGAAAATGAACACCTAGATACCAGCATAAAGATGGGATATTTAACATGGTTAATGAGTCTAAGCCATAACTTCATTCATCTGACTGTGGAGATTTAATCTACAGCAATGTACTTTTTCGGTCTTATAGGAGTTTAATAAGACATAGCCTGAACACTATAATTGATTTTTGATTAAACATTCCTTTTTTTCTGTACAGTACATACACAGTTCTAGCAAAATGGCTCAGCAATTTTTTTGGTTCTCATTCAGGATTTTCTGATGTGTCATAGTAACAGACACATGATGGTTAATCATATGGATATACAGATGATAGCTGGTCCTTGTTCTTCTTACTCATGTTAGTTATAGTTCAGGCTGGTTTGGCAGATCCTGCATCTCGAATACAAAAGCACTTACATGATTCTGTGCTACAATACATTTCTATAATTGTACTGGTCTAGAGTGCCATTCAGGTGGCCTCTTGTTTTTTTCCAATTGTATATTTCTAGCCCCACTTAATTCTTATTTAAACTTATTCACTGATTTCAATTCCACTGCTTTGTCATTATCTTTGCAAGCATTGCTGACATTACCATTATAACCCTGACATTTATTTTAACCATAGAAAAGGTTTATGAATTCCTTAGGAAGAATAAATCTCTAAAATAATACATTCTCCCTTATCATTGAGAAAATATAGTGGCAGAATACTTTTGTACACTGAGTGTTTAAATGGTAATTTGAAAAATAACCATCTTCATTCTGAATAGCAATAATCATGAAAAAGACAGATTACTTTGTGAGTCCATGTCTTTATGCACTATGTCAGTCATTCCCCAAAAGTTAAAAAGTTGACATTGTAATGATGGTGGTGGCATTTTGATTATTTTTAGATCTTGTTCTCCAAGTCTCTTTGAAGAATTTTGTAGAAAAGTGACAGAAGAAATCACCAATGCTACCGCCTGTCTTTGGACTGGTGAAGACAACTGAAAGAAAAAAAAAAGCAGAAACAGTACTAAGATTTGTAAAAGCAAAAGATGATAGTCTATGGGAAAGAAAAATTTCACTTAAAGTTAATACTCTTATCAAAACAAGATAGTCATTATAAATGAAAGTTATTGAATCATGTAACTCAGTTAAACTTTTCACTGAATCATTTCTTTCTTTATACATTTATTTATAAAATGTATGTGAGTGATTTGCTACCTTTTGTGTATGTATATCCCCTACCCACAGAATTCATAAAAGAGCATTTCATATCCTGAAGCTGGAGATACAGATGACTATGAACTATCATGTAGGTGGTAGGAATCAATCCCCTGATCCATTGAGCAATCTAGTCCCCTCAGAAAATTATTTTCAAATGCTTTCTTTCTGGACAGAATTTTACTTATTTGTATTTTTTACTTTTAAAGATGGTTTATCCTATGTATCTCTTTTATAGAAGTATGTGCTGATTACAGTCCCAGCCTCAAAGCAAAGTGTTAGAAAACAAATTAATAACCAAAGTAAAAATAGAAGTAGTTAATTTGACTTCAGGAAAAGTTCTTAAAGGATAATTAAGATTTTATTTAAAAAATAATAGAAGGAAACTAAAACATGCACATTGTAAGCAAGGACTCAGAGGGGTAGAAGGGAAGAGCATGTAGGGTGGAAAAAAAGATTAAATTAAGAGTTTCGCTAATGATTGTTTTCAAAGGCATTAAGCTATATTAGGCAATGTTTGAGTTATAAAGCTGTCTACAAACAATTAACTCCAAAATCAAGGTAATAGCTTATCTGTAATGTTAACTTTTTACCCAGAGGTTTGTTCTAAAACAATAATTGATATTAGTCTTAGTCTGATGTATGCTATATCTATCCTGAAGATGTTTGTGTGAATTTTACATGGAAAATTAATCCTTTAAGGCATTTTAAGGTTAAGAGAGTGACGGCAAAAAGGTTGCTTGCTGGCATTAATTGGTATTTTTACTGAAAGACTGCCTACAAGTGACATAATTCTTTTAACTTTAAAAGTTTGTTGTTAACTGTATATATAAATCAGAATATAGGGTCAATTTAAAGAGTTGGAATTATGAAAATCTGCACTTAAGAACAGTGACAACAGAGTCACTTGTGTGTCAGTTTTCCACTCTGTGTAATATGGTAACAAGCATTAGTAAATTGATATAACATAGACATTATCTTATTTTGAGAAGTAAATGTCTAGCTAGAGGTCTGTGTATCACTGTTGGATAGAGCCTGATTTTTACAACCTAGCCTGTAGTGAGAGACTGCTCATTTGCTTCCCAGTCATCAAGCCTGAATAAAAACACACAAAAAAACATTAATTGCAGAAGAGTTTGACCTATTAGCTCAACGTGCTTATTAAGTAACTCTTACATCTTAAATTAACCCATTACTGTTAATCTGCAAATTGCTACGAGTCTGTGACCTACCAGTAAGGTCCTCTTGCTGTTTTTCTCCTTTGGCTGCTACATGATGTCTCTCTGACTCTACCTACTCTCTCTCTCTCTCTCTCTCTCTCTCTATATATATATATATATATATATATATATATATATATATATATATACTCATATATACATATACTCTATATGTGTGTATATATATATATATATATATATATATATATACTCAGATTTTCCACTTGACTTTACTCTGCTAAGCCATTGGCTTAAACAGCTTCTTTATTTACCAATGGATACAAAACATATTCACAGCATACAGAGGGGAATCTTACATCATCTCCCTTTTTCTGTCTACTTAAAAAGGAAGATTTTAACTTTAACTAGTAAAATTACATATAACAAAATGAGCATCAAGCAAGAATTACAGTTTCAATATTTAGTCAATTTACATTTGTCAAATTAAGAAAAATACTCTATAATCTATCCTATCTTTGTAGTAGAATAACAATTTCTGAAAGTTTAATATCTAATTTATTTCTTACCATGACTAAGGAAAACTGTGACTATTTGTTTTAAACACTTCAAAGACCACAGAAGGATACAATACTACCAAACTAAACTAGAAGTACATTGTAAACTACTTCCAAAATTCTAGAATTGACAGAGGCACCTTCCTACCTGGACAATCATCTAAAGTTCTCCTGTAATGTTGTACCATCAGTCTTCAGACTATAGGCCCATAGAATCTGGAAGACTTTTCATGTAGCAGAAAATTTGAAAGACTGTTTCACCTATCTTGGCAGTTTGTTAGTCACTTTCTTCTGTATTCTGCAGAAAGTCTGGCAGATTATTCTGTGAGTCAGGAACTTTGTAGGACCATACCATCTTTTGGGAAAATTCAGCAGTCACTTTTCTGTGGGTCCTGCATGTCCACTTCATATAGCATACCATTATGCAGTCCAGGCAAGAGTAGTTACTTGCCCAAATGGCTACCCTTTCCACATTGAAGGCAAATTCCATAACAAATGTCTAGAATGTCCATCAACCTCTCCGAAGTAATTGGTACTGCCAGAAGCAGATATGTCTCACTGTTGAGAAAAGTCTAAGTTCTTAAAACATTTTAAATGCCATGTTCTTTAAGTCTTTGAAAGTTTTGAAGAATTTCTATCCATCTGAAATATATCTCCATACATTTAGAAAACTTATCTAACATGCATACAGTTTGACTATTATAGATGAGTATTAACTTGTATTTCTTAATTACAATTACATTTTTTCTCTTAAATTTAATTAGCATAATTGCCAGGAACCCAGGCAGAACGTCACACCTGCTCAACCTAGCTTTTTTTTAAATTTGTTGTCTTCCTGCTTATATAAATTGGAATAATTTTTTTTTATTTTTATTAGATTTTTTAAAATAAATATACCAATCCGAATTCCCACTCACTCCCCTCCTTCCATTCCCTCCACACAGCCCCCCACCTCACCCCTTCTAATCCTAAGAGAGGGTAAGGCACATTGAATTGTGGAAAGTCCAAGGCTCTCCCTACTACATCTAGGCTGAGCAAAGTATACATCCAAAGAAAATAGTATCTCAAAAAGCCATTACATGCAGTAGAGATAAATCCTAGTGCCTCTGCCCGTGACCCCTCAGTCTGCCCCAACCCTACAACTATCAGCCACATTCAGTGGGACTACTTTGGTCCTGTGCTTGTTCCTTCCAAATCCAGCTGGAGTTGGTGAGTATCTCACTCTAATTAGATCAGACCCAACAAAATTTGCCTCCCTTTATGTGTTTGTAGAACTGCCTAAAAAAATATTTCATCATCCTTCTGTCTCAAATATCCTGAGCTATCTATTGAAATTCAGTTGCCACTTTCACAATTTCATCCAGAGGTATTTTATGGCCTTCCAGAGAGAATCCAAACTTACCCACATTGTCTTCCCTTGGCATCCATTTGGAATCTTAATACAAGCACAAATGACCTGGTGACTCTTGCATCTAGCTTTACATGGATGGCTTCCATTTTCTTCTACTGGCATTAGATGTATGTTGATACTTCTACTGCAACTGTACTATCATTGAGGCTAAACCTGGGAAACACTTCCATAGATGGTTATCTTCCAACATGGAGATTATCAGCAGACTTTGCAGCTTATTTTCTCTCTTTCCAATGAGTTTGAATTTCTACAAGAGGGCTACTTTAAATCATGACTGCTTGACTTTAGGACACTTTTTCTCTTACTTTTTGTTCCTTTGGCAGTTTCATGTATATATACAATGCACTGGGATCATAATCAACTCTCCTTTAACCATTTCTCTTAACCTCTGCATACTCATGGTAACTGCAGTTTCTTCCTAGTTTCCCTCCTACTTTTGTTGAGGAAATCTAGAGCACCTCCTGAAAAACTGTGGTCTCCCATTCAGTTTGCATTGTTATGTGATGTTATACTCTAAAACCACAAAGTGGGGTGAATTGGCAAATGAGATTTTAAAGCAGCATACATGACAGTTTGTAGGAAGGAAGGGAAGGAGGAGGAAAACTTGAAGGAAGGAAAGAGAAAAAAGAAAAAGGCTTTTTTTTGGTTTATAATCTGAAATCATAGTCAATGATGGCAGGGAAAGCATGGACACAGAACCATGGTGTGGCTGCTGACATTGTTGCTGCAGGCAGGCAACACAGGCAAATCCTGGGGCTTTATATACTTTTGCCTTTATATTCAGTACAGAGTCTGAGTCCATGGAATGGTGACTCTCATGCATGTCAGATCTTTACATCTCTGTTAAACCACTCAGGAAAGACCCTTACAGACACAAACAGAGATGTTTGCAGGATGATTTGGAACCATGTCAATTTTTCAATGAAGATTAATCATCAAAGGGTCATAGGAATACTTTGTTACATCCAAAAAAGAGTATCATTCAGCTTTCTTAAAATTTACCTTACTGTCAGATGATAATATGTTAAGAATAGCTATAAACCAAATCACAACTATGTGCTGTGGAAAGAATTCTAATGACGGTTCAACTAAATATCAACTATTCTCAGAAGACTGAGTATTATAAAAACATAGGGTAGGATTTAGCAATACCTCTGCTGCTAGAGAATTATATTTCCATTTATATTTATCTGAACAAGAACACGAATGCCTCTTCAGGTGAATTCATCAGATTATCTAAGCACAAGGAGAGAAGGTGCCTGTAACAACAGCAATAAAGTCACAGCATGGGTATAGATGAGTTCTGCTTATTTCCAAACCCTTCCTGGATTTTGTTTAAATTGGAATCTGCTTTTGTGGATCAGTAAAGATATAGGCAACAAAGCAGTTTTAATGTTTTGGTACTCGAATGTGTGATTGTTTTGAGATATCCACATTTTACTCTTCAGGTTACCTAGGAAACACCTATGTAAGAGAGCCAGACTCAAATAATATTCATCCTACATAATGGTCTGGTATCTGTTTTATATGTTTTTAATACAATTGCATTTGTTTCAGAATTCACGTGGAAATGATTAATTACTCTATGGGACTGTTGTATGTCGGCTATTAATAGGGGTCTTACAGTTCCTATGTCTTCAGCTTTTTTACATGGCATTATTACCTACTGATTTGCTCCAGAGAAGGGTTTATTATTCAAGAGAATGGTTTATTGCATTGCTGAGGCATCATCTTTAAACAGTTATGAGGATTAACTGCAGTGCATGCTCAGCAGCTAATTTTCAAACACCGATCCTTGGGGGATAGGCTGGTCACCCATATATTTAAGAGGTAGGAAGATTTAGCAAGTTTATTGCTGACCTTTAATGCTATTTTGTGAATGTTTTTATGATGCCATTAAACCAGTTTGTAAATAGTCGATGTGATACTGAAATCCTGGTGGCTGCATCTTTGGCGCAGAGAAAAATAAATTGCTCAGTGGAGAGCTGAGAACAACAAAATTTCACATGTTCATGACGATGTTTTAGAACCAGGAGAAAGGGTAATTAACAGCAAACATTTGTGCTGTTTAGAGGTTCAGATAGTCTTTCATTTGAATACACTTAAGTCTTAAATTTAAAAACATTGGTATTTTAAGTTGAATACATAGTTCTCTCCACAAAATGTCTGTTTCTCCTACACTTGTGCTACTATTTTAGTATCTGGCCATATGTATTACTTGGAAGAGATTAAAAATTAACCACCCTAAGATGTAATCAATAACAGAACTATTGGTTTCGTGGGAGCCTAGGCAGTTTCTTGGATGCTCACCTTACTAGACCTGGATGGAGGTGGGTGGTCCTTGGACTTCCCACAGGGCAGAGAACCCTGATTGCTCTTTGGACTGACGAGGGAGGGGAAATTGATAGGGGGAGGGGGAGGGAAAGGGGAGGGCGGCGGTGGGGAAGAGACAGAAATCTTTAATAAATAAATAAAAAAATAGGAAAAAAATAAGCCAATTATATAAAAAAATAACAGAACTAATAAAGAGACCAAGTGTATTCCCACACTTTTCTACTTTGACAATCCATGCAGCAAGTTAGTTTTTCCTATACTGTAATAAAATTAACTTTGCCAATTGAATCTATACAAAAACAGGAGTTAACTGGAAGTTGGAAAATTGCCTGTTAGAGAGATACATAATTGCTTACACAATCCTCTGCTAAAGGTGACAACTCCTGAAATGTTTAATTGAGAAGATAAAAATGTGAATTTGGGTGAGTGGGGACAATTTCAGAGAAGGAAATATGATCAAAATATATTTTATGAAAAAATTAAGGAACAAAAGGAAAAAATCAGAAATAAAATACTAAATAAAAACAAATCCTCAGGTAATTTTCTACCTTCCAGAACTCTGAAATTTATAAACATGATAGATCAGATTTCATTTTGCCTAAGGCAGATCATAGAAACTAGAACTCACTTTCCTCAGATCCAGATATTAAAAAACATGAATTATTACTTTAAATGATGTTTTCCTTTTAGACAGGCACAAAAAAATTTGGTTCCTGTTTTTCATGAGTGGCCTTTGGGAAGAATAAATGGCACAAAACAGATGCCAGCAAGAGCCTCCACATCCGCTGACTTCTCTTTCACTCTGTCACAGAGCTTCAGGGCCATTTCCTTTACATCAGTTCCAAGCATGGAAGTAGAAAGTTTCCTGGGAAATTCACATCTTTCGCATTTTCATTGTTTTTTGGTCTATGATTTTTTTTCTGTTTTAAAATGTTCTTTTTTTTCATTTGTTTGATCACAGTTTCCCCTCCCTCTTCTTCTCCTGTTCCCTCCTTCCACCTTTCTTATATTCCCCAATATCCTCTGACAATCTCCATTCAGAAAGGGGCAGGCCTCCCATAGTAGTCAACACAGCACGGCACATCAAGTTGAGGCAGGATCAACCCCTTCTCCTGAATCAAGTTTGGGCAAGGCAACCCAGGTTGGGGGTTGAATTCCCAAAAGCCAGTTCAAACATGAGGTAGCTCAGACCCAAAAAGAAAAGACATGGTATATACTTACTCATAAGTATATATTAGCCATAAGTAAACGATAGTCAGGCAATAATCCACACCACTAGACAAGCTAGGTAACAAGGAAGATCCAAAGCAAATCTCACGGATGACCCTGGGAAGGGGAAATAGAAGAGATATCCTGGGTAAACTGTGGGTATGTTTTAGAGGAGATACTAGGAGAATAATGAAAGTTATCTTTATGGCATAGATAGCATTTTAGGATTAGGGATAAATCTGAATGCCAGAAAAATTCTCAAAAATCCATATGGATGACCTCAGCTAAGACTCTTAGCAATAGCAGAATCAATGCCTGAACTGACCTTCTCCTGTAATCTGGTGACATCCCAGTTGTCATCAGAGAACATCCATCCAGTAAGTGATGGAAGCATATACACAGATCTTCAGTCAAGCACTGAGCTGAACTGGGTTTCTTGCTGAAGATAGAGAGGAAGGATTGCAGAATCTTAGGAGCAGTCGAGGTCATGACAGGGGAACACACAGAGACAGGTAACCTGAGCTTTTACGAGAACGCACTGACTCTGGACCAAAAACTACTGAGTCTGCTTGGGACTGACCTAAGTCCCAGGCATGTGTGTGACAATTGTGTAGCTTGATCTGTTTATGGCTTTCGTAGCATTGGGATCACATCTTCATTCTTAAGGTACCTAAACCTTGTACAAAAATGAGAGGTTAATTTCTTATGGATTTCCTTGTTACCCTTTCTTTGAATATATAGAAGGCAGATGTGACCCTCAGGATAAAAATTATTTCAAATATTTTTCTTTCATCTTTCTATCCTACTGTTAATTGAAATGCTTTTGCTATTATAAAATTTTAGGTTTACCATATTGAAGATGGTTATTTTTTAAAATATTTATTTATTTATTATGTATACAATATTCTGTCTGTGTGTATGCCTGCAGGCCAGAAGAGGGCACCAGACCTCATTACAGATGGNTATTTATTTATTTATTATGTATACAATATTCTGTCTGTGTGTATGCCTGCAGGCCAGAAGAGGGCACCAGACCTCATTACAGATGGTTGCGAGCCACCATGTGGTTGCTGGAAATTGAACTCAGGACCTTTGGAAGAGCGGCAATGCTCTTAACCTCTGAGCTATCTCTCGAGCCCCAAGATGGTTATTTTTTCAAACTATAGAAATTCAAGAGAGAATTTAGGGAGACGTATTCTGCACATAATTTTCACAAAATTAATTTTCTCTTATTGTACCAAGTATGAAAGATAGGAAAACAGATGAAAGAATGAGAATTATGAAAATATCATCACTACATTTAAATTACATGTGCATCTCACATATGGCTGTAAAAACAATAATTTTCATGTACTATGACTAAAGTATTCTTTCACAGCTATCATTTTGCTAATTATTAACAAAAGTTACACTCACCAACCACATCCACACCTTTCTCCAGCATGGCTTAAATATTGTCTCTACTCATTATATGGTAGATATAATTTTTCAAAAGCAATGGCTCACTTTTATGGATGGAATTTGATAGTATTGAAGATCACAGCAAGCTCTTGCTTTGGAATCTCAGAGTAGGTAAGCTTGAACAGATTGACTGTGGTAAAGGCCAAATATCAATCTGAACAACAAAATGAGCCAACTTCACAAAAAATAAAAAAAAATTACAATTTGAAAAAAAAAAAAACAGATTCCAGTCCAGCAATAAGATTCCATGTACTTCAGGCATTTCTCACGATTCTATCAGCTCATTCAAATATTAACTGAAAATAAGAGTCAGGTGTTACTGGGTTCTTGAACTGCAAATAAGCATGAATGTAGACCTGAAGAAATTTGCACTACATTTCTTTCAATAATAAATTTGGTGTGTATATTTTAGAGTTGAATTTTTTAAAATGATTTTATTTTAGCTGAAACTATGGGTACTTGTGAAAGAATCAAAATCTCGGATGATGATTTAAAAAACACCAGTTTTGTATAGACCTAAATAATTTTTGTGCAGTTAAAAATATTTGAGTCAATTGTCATTTAATTTTAAAAGAAAGTGAAATTCCAGCTCCATCTTGTGGTGTATTTTTTTCAGCATGAATTTTATTATGCTTACATTTGAATCTTGTTTATGTATCATTTCATTCTTTGAGTAAGTACCTAGTGGTACCTATAATTCTTTAAGCAAAGTAAGTTCAGAGTTTACCTAACAAATTTACTTTCAGTTTTAAGACTGTGTTAGTTATTTTTACATATTTTACATACAAATGGTCCAGATACTCATGTAACAAAGACATCCATTACTTTGAACCACAAAGCAAAATGCCTATGTTGCCTTACGCCTAATGAAAATTTTAAGTAAAAAATCAAGGTCTAGCTACCTCACTCAGTATATTATAAAGTTTCATTAACTTACATACACATTTTATGATTTCGTCTTTTTCCTTAATAAATAAATAGCCCTTTACATAGAAAGAACATCCTAAAAGATCAGATGTAAACACATGTACATATGAGCAACAATACCCCATGGACTCAGCAACTTTTACGTGTGTGTGTGTGCGTGTGTGTGTGTCTGTGTGTGTGTGGGTGTGTGTGTGTGTATGAGTGTGTATGAGTGTCTAATTAACAAAGAAGAGATCATGAACCTCAGATGGAGTATTTAGATTTCAAAAGAATGGGTTAGAAAATGGAAAATGTAAATTTAAGAGTCCTATATGAATTATCAAAAATTAATTAAGAAAATGAAAAAAATTATGAATTCAAGGCAATGAGGCAGAGGCAGGTACGGCTCTGAGTTAGAGGCCAACCTGATCTACAAAACTAAGTTTCAGGACAGCCAGAGCTACACAACACAGTGAAATCCTGTCCCAAAAACAAACAAATAAAATGAATTGTCTTTTTGGTTTCTAACTCAACTTCTGTATTAGATTTCTTTGACAAGCAATCCCATGTTTCAGAACAGTAGTTTTATATTTTACAGTGTATAAAATCCATTTTGCACAGCTATTTGGTGGTGGTTAATCATTTTCTACTCTATCAATATTTTTCATATATTATTTCTGAGTAAAAATATTCAGAATACAAATGGTACATCTCTGAATAATAAATCGTTGACCATTATGCTTATTTCAGATCAGTTCTTAAGTATTCCTTGAAGACAAAACTAAAACTTAATTGCCAACAGGTAATATGTGATCCAAGATCTACCCTGTATCCAAACTCTTATATTCAAAGGAGATAATCTTGCAGTAGCAAAAAATATTTTTACTTTTAATTATGTAAAGAGATTGTCATGCAGTCAGTCTGACTATGACATACGAATTGAAGCAAAAATATGAAAGTCACAATGAATCTATAAACTGTAGCAGTTATTTATCACTGCAACACGAGTCTTTAGTTTCCAGCCCAAAGGCCCTGGTAGGGATCAAAATGAAAGCAAAACAAAGCAAAAAGGACTTTTCCTGAGGGCAAAATCTTTCTCTCAAACACGCTTTTCTGTATCAGTCTCTTTATTGTTCTGTTTTTTTTTTCTAACTATTCCGTCCCAATTCCTCCTAGTTTCTTCTTCTAACTTCTTCTCTATTTTACTATTCTACTAAAACCGCTTCTTCCTACAGAAGCCTTGAAGCTTCACCATCTGTGACCTGATGGTTTGACAACCCATAGCTCTACAAGGCCAAAGCATCTCTCTGCAAACTGAGAACTAGCCTATGAATATTATCTGAGTCAACTTTTAGGAAATAAATATATGACCTCTGCGTTATGCATTATCCCTGCTATGTGAAGCTGGCAGCATCAAAGTGGAGAACACAGAACTTCAGTAAATACCACCTAAATGTAGCAAGAAAGACAATAGATTAAGGACAAACACTAGTTTAGCAAAAAAAAAAAAAAAAAACTGTTAATAAAAAATGTAAAATAAGGCAATCTGTATCTAAGTTTTACTTTGAGACTGTAAAATTTCCTTTGTTCAGACCTAATGTTTGGTGCCCCTACTATTAAAAAGTGGGTTCAGAAACCGGCTTTGCCACTTCCTTACAAAATCCATCTGAAACACAGGACTCAGACGATATATGCTGTGTGTAACCTGAACTATTTCTCCTTTGGTCTAGCTTTCATAGAACCAGAGAGTATATTCTAAACTACCCTTAGAAGGAAGTACTATATAATCCCATCTTTACATGATCCCTATAGACAATAATAATAGGCCATATGATAAGATTTTTCAAAATATGCAATATCAGTACATATAACTTAGAGGTAATCAACATCTGTCTATTTTGACTTTCCAGGTACAAGAAAATTAGTCAACTACTCTTGTAGAGTAACATCATAATTTTAAACAAAATCCTCTTCTATCATCATTTTACTGAACCAACCACCAAAATGCAACTGCTTATTCAATACAAATTGATCATCCCTGAAATAATATACACAAGGAAAACAAATGGACTTAGCAGGTTGTATTGTGTGTATATGTGTATGTGTGCGTGTGTGTATGTGTGTAACAATAATAAAGAAAAAGTAGTCATCAACTTAAGATGTAATGAGGAAGAAACATGAGAAGTATTGAAGAGAAGAGACATGGAAGGGGTTTGAAAGAAGAAAAAAGAACAGGATAAATTATGCCATTATATTTTAATTTAAAATACACAAAATTCACTGTTAACATCAAGATGTTATTATTTATTAATGAAGTATTTGTTTGGTCAGGAGGATTCATCAGATCTTTTGGAGATGGAATTACAGTTTTGTGACACCAGACTTGAGTAGTGGAAACTGAACTCAAACCTTTTTCAAAGGCTGTGCATGCTCGTTATTGATGAACTATTACTCCAGTCTCCCAATCATGAACATAAATGTTTGTGTTCTTTCTAAGAAAGTGATGAGAATAAGCTCCATTCTTTCTTCCTTCCTTCTTTCTTTCCTTTTCTGTCCTTTCCTCCCTCTTTTCCTCCCTCCCTTTCTTTCTCCATGTCTCCCTCCTTTCTTTCTTTTTCTGTATTTCTTTCTGTCTTATATTTCTCTTTCCCTCTTTTCTTATTCTTTATTTCTTAGCAGAGAATAAGTTTATTAAGAAAAGTTAGAAAAACTCTGAAGTTGAACGTGATAAAATATATGGCCTTTCTTACACCCAATTATGCTTTCCCACACTTAATGTCTAAATACATATTTTAAGTCAAAAATTTATTTAGCACCATGGGCAAAATTCTCTAGATATTAAAGTACATAATTTGGGGGGAAATAAAGCACATTTAAATTACAGGAATAACACGTACTTTCTCTATTCTTTTTTCCACTTTGTACTGGTTCAGTAAAGAATTCTTTTCTCCTTTCTTTATTCTCTCTGTCTTTTTACATATTGTGGATGTGTTATTATGTATCAAAGACTGATGAGAGTGATATCCTTCAACCACATAAGAGTGTGCTCTTCTTTCTCTCAGTTTCACTTGCTAATGTGTTTAGAATGCAATATTAATCCCTTGGCCTTCATATTTCTTTCCTTGAATGTAGAGGACACCTTTAAAATTATAATTTCCTCATTTGCTTACAGCCAGCTGACAAACAGCATATATGGATTTAAGGAAATTTTTCATTAATGTTATATGCAATGAAATATTTGTTTGAACAGAGAATTTCAAAAAAATGTTAATGTTTCATAATTAGTCTTTATAAAAGTTTAAAGATCATGGTAAGTAAGACAATGATAGTGAATCTTAAAACAAGTGGTAAATATTGAGAGATAAGCAATAAAAAAACCCTAAAAGGTGGAAGATAAAATACAATGGCAAATTTAAGAACATACGTACCAAATTCATTTTAAATATGGCATTCAAATGATACTCAACATTTTTTCATTTGTTGAAAGTTAGTAAACAGTGGAAAAATTAATTCTAAAACAGTGAGCATAAATAAATGCTTGAAGAAAACGAAACATATTTTCCACTAAGTATATAATAAAATTACTAAAATTTTAATAAATTTAGATATATTTAGGGTATATTATTTTTAGCATCATTGTTACATATCAGGTCAACAATCTTAGCTATAATGTATTGATTATAAAACATGTACTTAAACATTTGGTAATAAGTATTGCACATGAGTTAATAATTAATAGCATTAAGTAAAAAGCTATGCTATACCAATGTTATGAATTATAAAATGCAGTCTAATTTGAACAATTAACCTTTTCCTTTTATTAAAATTAGATAATTTTATCAGATAATATATCCCTATTTAGTTTCCTTTTTCTCTTTTTCCAGTTCCCTACCATTTCCCCTTCCATGTGTATCTACCCCCTTTCTTTATAGGATCCCATGAACTTATAATAAAATAAAATGAAACAAAAATTAACACTCTGGAATAGTACAAAACACAAAGAAAGAAAATAACCCAAGAGAAGGCACCAGAAAGTCCACTGGAGGAAACTAAATTTTCATTTGCAAGTGGTTATAAATTGGAGTATGGTACTGTGTTGGGACTAATTGAGTCCTGGCCTTCAGCTGCTCTTCCCTGTCTAGAGCCTTCTAATGGAAGTTACTAAAAGCTGTGCTTTGCCTAGAGGATCAGAGGATGGGATTTTCACCTGTTGACCATTGACTACAGCGTATTTAAGCCTCCATGGTGCTATTAAAGAGGGCTTTTTGGTACCAGTGTTGGAAAGTCTGTGTGTCGGTCTGTCTCTGCATGTGTATTCTTAACCTCCAGCCCCTTGTCTGAAGCTCGCGAATTGGGTTTTAGCGCATAGAGTGCAGACAGGGGGTGAGGTGCGCGGCAGTACTGGGTTAGGGATGAGAGCATGTGTCTACACTTATCACTTCAAACCTAAGAGCCCCAACTATGCATGTCTTTTGCATTGCCTCAGTCTCTGTGAGTTCATCTGTGTTTTAATCATTTTAATTGAGAAAGCCCTGTTTTTTTTGGCATTCTCTATTCCCTCTGACTTTTACAATATTTCTGACTCCTCTTCCATGGCATATCCTGGGCCCTAAAGGGAGGGATTTGATAAAGATATCCCACGTAGAGCTGAGTGTTTAAAATCCTTCACTCTATATACTGTCTGACTATATTTGTTCATGTCTATTCATTTGTCCCCTATTAGCTGCAGGAGCAAGATAAAGAACTTCATAGAATATAGCAAAGTGTATATATATATATATATATATATCACTGGATATGCCTAGAGATTTTTATAATTTGGTTCTGAAATCCCAAATTCAGCATCATAAATTGCCCTAACTTGTCAGTGACATTAATGAGACAAATTAAGATACAAACAGGGAAAATATTTTGTTCTTCCTCCAGGGATAGCTAACCTTTCCATTTCATTTTTATATATTCAATGTGGCCAATTAGAAGCAAATATTAGTAGACAGTGTTAGAATATGCTATTATATTATATACATAAAATCTCTGCTTAGAAGTGTGTCCCAGAGGGATGTTTGGCATCCCATAGAAAGGATTTTATGAGTATTCAAGAAATATTAATTTTGTATACACCAGAAATTAGGACCTTTCAGAAAAACAGCCTGTCTTCATGATAGTGTGATACAATTTAGGTAATTCCAGATGTGGATATTGATATAAGAAGCCTGGCTTCTATGTACCTTACTTTCTCTGAAGAGTGGATATGGGTGGAGTGCTGGGTGGGGGGAATATGTGGAGGGAATGGGAGGAGTGGAAGAAATGGGAACTTGGATTGGTATGGATAATGAAAAAAAAGCTAGATAACCAGGATGATCCTAAGAGCAGCATGCATGGATGTCCCTGGGAACGGGAAATAGATCTCCTGACTAAATTGGGAATGTGGGAAGTAAGTAGGTGAAGGAGGAGTAAAGGTAATGGAAAATAAAACTGGATGGTTGAATTGGGGAAGGGACAAAGACCAAGAGCAAGGATCAAGATATCTTGAGAGAGGAAGCCAATGTGGGATTAGAGAGAAACCTAGTGCTAGGGAAATTCCCAGGAATCTACAAGAATGAATCCAGATAAGACTCCAAGTAATAGTGGTGAGGTTGCCTGTATTGGCATATCCCAATGATCAGATTAATGACCATCCTAATTATCATCATAAAAACATCGCCCAGTAACTGATGATAGCAAATGCAGAGAATCACAGTTAGCACTGGGTGGAGCTCCTGGAATCTAGCCAAAGAGAGGGAGGAGCAATTATATTAACAAGTAGTCAAGAACATGATGGGGAAACCCACAGAGACATTTGACCCCAGCTATTAGGAGCTCATTGACTCTGTACTGTCAGCTGGGGAACCTACATAGGACTGAAGTAGGTGCTCTGAATGTGGGTGACAGTTCTGTGGCTTTGGCAGTCTGTGTGGCCACTGGTAATGGAACCAGAATGTATCTATAGTGCATAAACTGGCTTTTTGGAGCCTGTTCCCTATGGAGGGACACCTTGCTCAGCCTCAATACAGGGAGGAGCAGCTTAGCTCTGCCTTAACTTGATATGGCAGACTCAATTGACTCCCCATGTGAAGCCTTGCACTTTCTGAGGATTGGATGGGACATTGAGTGTGGGGAAGGTAATGGGTAGCAGGAGCTGGGAGGGAGGGTGAAGTATGGTTAGTTTTAAAATGAAAAAAGAAACTTTTAAATAAAAGGCAATAAAAATAGTAAAAAAGAAAAATATTATTCCTCATGAATTAATGGAAATTACATGATAAAAGAATGTAATTTGTTGTATTATTTGATTCAATTTTTAAGTTTTTAATTTTTTCTTCTGAGACAATGTATGCAATCTAACTTACCAGTAACAATTTTAGGTATTCCTTTTAAATTATTTTTATTTTATTATAATATAGAGTTTGGGTACTTTGCATGCTTGCATGTGTATGCTCTAAATGCATGTATGCTGACAATTAAGGCTAGAGTAATTCATTGGATACCCTGGAACTGGAGCCAAAAAAATTTATAAGAAGTCATAAAAGTACTCGAAATAGAACACTTCTCCTCTGATTGTTAAGTCAGTCCTCTTGCCCTCTCTACAGTCCTTATTTTAATCCTTTCAATTCACTTTGTGAAATAAGGTCAAGATCTAAAATGCTTATAACATTACCTCCCTCTGCTTCTCCTTCTTCTTGTTAGTTCACAGGTGAGTGTCAGAATATATGTTGAACTCTCTTTTATTATTATGAAGAAGAGACATAAATAAGTCTAGGTGTGCGTAAGATAGTCAAATTTACAAGGAGTCAATCCCCCACAATTCTACTTGCTAACAGACCACATAGGAATTTCAAAGAGATAAGTAGATCTTACCAGACTGACAAGTCTAGGTGTGCGTAAAAACCAAGCTCAGGGACGTTTAGTAACTTTTTGTTACTAACATTCAGTCCAGTTTTAGGCACCTACCTAAGTTCTGCCCTATCAACAGACCAAGGCAGTTTCTTTATTCATTAACCAAGAAAAAGCAACACACAGACATTGTTCCTTTTTACTTCTCTCTGCTTTTCGATTCAAGGAATAAAGAATATGTAGAAGTAACATACATGAGTTGATTTATTCTGTTTACCTTCAAATCCAATTAGCCAGGTTTTTTCTTGTCATAGTGAATCTTAGCTGGACCTTGTGGGGGTGCTGAGGCTGGTACTTAAGGTCCCAATAATTTACCGAGTTTCTTAGTTAGGGTTTCTATTGCTGTGAGGAAAAACCATAAAAAATGACAACTTTTTACAAAAGGAAACATTTAATTGGGGTGGTTTAAAACTTCAAATGTTTAGTCCATTGTCATCATGGTGGGAAACGTGGTAGCAGGAAAGAAATCATGGTGCTGGAGAGCACCATGGCGTTGAGAGTTCTACATCCTGATCCACAGGCAATAGAAAGTGAACTGTTCAGCACACTCCTGAGTGTAGTTTGAGTAAATAAAACCTCAAAGCCAAGTCCCAAAGTGACACACTTCCTGCAACAAAGCCACGCCTCCTAGTAGTGCCAATCCTTTTGGGGTCCACTTTCTTTTAAGCTACTATATCAAACAAAAGATGAAGATATGCAAATGTTCTACCTCTAATGCATATCTGCAGTCATTATTAACCTCTTTGAAACTGCTGTTGTTTTTGTTTACTGGTTTGTTGTTTTGAGACAAGGTCCCACTATGTATTCCTGGTTGTCTTGGAACTGTTTGTGGTAGACTAGGCTGACATGAACTCACAGAAATCCGTATGTATTTGCTTTTGGAGAACTGGAATTAAAAGCTTGCACCATCATACCAGACATCAACCATTTTTAAGAAGTATTTAAAAAATTCATGAGAAGTAAAGTTGTATTCAAATTACTTTTCATGATCTATGGGAAACGGTGACTATTTAAGGATAGTGAAGTTCCCTCAGATTTACACAGTGGATAAATACTAAGAACATTCTTTCGTTTCTTCTTTCAAATGTGTGACATCTAAGCTGTAATGAAAGAAAGCCTTGGCTCAGATGAATTCAAATCAGACACATAGCATTTCCAATTCGTCCAACTGTCTGTCTTTAGCTTTGCTATGCCAGGGTAAGTACTGTAGGTGAACTTCCTGTAATTTGACTAAAGTTCAGTAGTTGGAAGTACATTGTCCCTACCACTCATATTTCCCCACTATCAAAGGCAGTCATTAGTAAGGAAGCTTGCAGAGCTTCGCTACTAAAAGTTTTGGGATAAAGAAGAGTTAAGAGGGACATTAACATGGCGTATTGGGGAGAGAGCGGCATATTAAAAAAAATATTACTATATGTGCATATAGATAGAGGCAAAAATAAGGTTGTGTCTCTGAACAGAGAATATTGGGGCTCAAATAGCAGAATCTGTATCTCTTATACATTTCAAAGATAGAAGAAATGAGCACATTATAAAAAGATAGTTTCCCCCTCCTTAATCTATATTCAAACAATGGACATCTCATAACTGACCAACCAATTTTTTTTAAAAAGAAAATAAGCTAGAATTTTGATCAAGAATCTTTTTTTATTTTATCGTTTAGTGAAAATACATTCTTTTTACAAAATATTGTAATTATGGTCTCCTGTCCCTATATTCCTCTACCTTTCAGTTCTCCATCTCCGTTCCCATTTGGATCCACCCTCTTACTGTCTCCTGTAGAAAACAAACAATCATTCAATGGATAATAATATAATATAATATTATATAATATAAAACAGAAACAAATTGGAATAGGATAAAAAGTCCCCCCCATAGGGCACAAAATTGGATATAGACAGAATACTCAGTCATTTTCATTTATACACTCAGGAACTCCATGGTAACACAAAATCAAAGCCATAATATATACAAAAGACCTATGGGGTAAAAAAAAATAATTAAAAAGATAAAATTTTATTCCACAACAACAACAAAAAAAAATATCTCAAGCATGATTTCAAACAAAGGAGAAAGTTATTTTTTGGAACAGAGATTTCCTAGAATTCTAGCAACTTTTAAACTCTGCAAAAAGAGACTGAGTCCCAGACATTGTTGTCTTACCTTGTGTTGGACTTCTACGACGGGCACATTCCTGACCCTCCATTTAAATATAAAAATCACCTCAGTGTTCCTATGATGTACTTGAAGGAGGTTATGTGGTCTCTCTGTGATCATGTTGAACAAATACTCTTTATACTTTTGATTATTAATTTGAGTGCTTAAATAATCTTCTTATGAGCAGGTGCTCAACAAATTTTTTATAGGGAATAGATTGAGAAATAAAGTGCAGCAACAGTGCTTAAATAAAATTTTCTCTGACTCATAGATATATTGCTCGGTCTCAAAAAACTCAAATTATATCAAATGAATACAATTCCAATAGGTCAGACGATAACACGGAGGGTAAATAGGCTTATATTTATGCACTTTGCAGACTTTTTTCAAGTCCAATTTACATAAATGATATACTTAATTGTAAATCATGAGTAAATGAGTATTCTCACTATATGAAATAAAAAATGCTGTAATAATTTCATGAATTATAAGATTAATTTTAGAGAATGTTTCATAAAATTATGAGTTATTAATTTATAAAAATGTTAAGGGACTTTTTTTAGTAAATATAGGATTTTCTCTTAAATTACACATATAACTTTAGCATCTTTCAATAGTAAAATGCCATGAAATGACATTATTATTTTTATTTTGTTGATTGGGTAATTCATCTTCCTGTAGGGGATATTGAGCAAATTTATAGTTCCAACCTTTAGTGCAGAATTGATATTATTGCTCAGATTTGCAATTGCTAATAGCTAACTATTCCCAGTGTAGCAACAGACAACCTTTACAAAAACCATTTCATAAATACTGCTTCTGCTAAAGAAAAAAAAAATTGCATGGGAGCTATTACAAAGCAGGTAGTATGTTCCCGAGAACATTATGAAATTAACAGAGAAAAGCAATTTGATTCTGCAGACATGCTTTATTGGCCAATTTTGTAATATTCCACAGAGAAAGCTGACCGAGCTTTTAAGAATTCAAGGACTCTAGACTGACAGCTGGGTGATGTGGGAGTGTCATATCAATCTGTTGATTTCATTGGTTAAGCATTAAAGAAACTGCTTGGCTGGCCCTGATAGGTTAAAACATAGGTGGGAGGAGTAAACAGAATAGAATTCTGGGAGATAGAGGAAGTGAGCAGACCCATGCTCAGCTATCCCGATAGCTCTGCTCTCTGAGGCACATGCGCGATGAAGCTCCGACCCAAGATAGACATAGGTTAGAATCTTCCCGGTAAGCGCACCTTGGGGTGCTTACACGCATTATTAGAAATGGGCTAAATTAATATATGAGAATTATCCTAGAAGAGGCTAGATAGAAATGGGCCAAGCATTTCTTAAATGAATACAGTTTGTGTGTTGTTATTTCGGGCATAAGCTAGCCAAGCGGCCGGGGTGCTGGGGATGCAGCCCCGCCGCTCTTATTTCAACAGCTGGGGAAGCTGCATGACACTGAACTAGGCCTTCTGCATGTGGGTGACAGTTGTGTAGTTGGTGTCTTTGAGGGGACGTGGCAGTGGGAGGGACCAGGATATATCCCCTGTATTGAACTTGCTTTTTAGAGCCTATTATCTATGATGGGATGCCTTGTTCAGCCTTGATGCCGTGGAGAGGGACTTGGTCCTGGTTCAACTTAATGTACCAGACTTTGCTGACTTCCCATGGCAAGTATTACCCATTCTGAAGAACTTCAGAGGAGTAAATGAAGGTAGTGAGTTGGGAGGAAGATGGAGCAGGAGCAAGAGGAGGGGAGGAAGGGGTGACTGTGAGTTGGTATGTAAAATGAATAGAAATCTTTTTTTTAAAAATCAATTTTTAATTGAGAATATTTGCTAAATAATCTTTAATTGTATTAGAATTTTCTAGGTGAAAATATAGTAACAATGCATGGAAATTTTTATTTAATTTTATATGAATTAATGTAAAAGCTTATGAATATATGAACTCATGTTTCAGTAAATATAGTTTGATTCAGTAGTTCATCATTTCATATAGATCATTATTAATATATACTAATTAATGTGAAAAGTCTGTAATTTAAATATTAGGCATAATTTTCATTTTCAGATATAAAGTTTTCTGGAAAGGTTAAAATTACCCATATTTGCAGCATGATTTCTTTGTAACTCAAGATCATTTGGAAACATTGGCTAAATTAATATTGGGTGCTATGCATATCAAAATTTTGTCAGTTTTAGCTCAATAATGCAAAAATAATATGTTTATATTTGGTGATTAAATATGGGCTTCTATTTACAGAAATAATCAGTGCAGTCATTGTGTGATCATTGAGTATAAACTTGATAGAAAGGGACAATGCAGATCTAAGTCATAAACAGGAGGCAGGGTGTCAATCTTCCTTACTGTGGTCATTGTGATTGATTGGTTTACAAATGGAGTACTTATTTGCCATTTATTGTTCATGGCAACATTTTGGAAAGGTATATAGAAATATTTCTCTTACAGTTCTCATTTTTATTTCAGTTTCTCCAGTTTGCGGCAAAATAATGCACATGCACAATTTAATAGGAGTTTCTGTTTGACTCAGGGTTTCAGAAACTATTTTGCAAGACTGGTTATTTCCTTTGTTTCTATACTTCAGGTGAGGTGAATATCATGTTGAGTGGAACTGTGTGGTAGATCAAAAATGGTTAATTTATAGCAGATTTCAGACAGGAGAGAAGGTTAGCCCAGGAAAGAGATGTATTCAACAATGTTTCTCTTTATGTTAAGGAGGTTTGCCCTCTTACTTTTCACCATATCTCAAGATTTCTATCACATTATAAATTCATCAATAAGTTAACTTATCAGCTCTCATAAATTAACTAGCTAAAAATGATTGGATTTTTTAAATGGGATTCAATTCTTTTGCAAAAAAAAAGGAGCCTTTAAAGAACACATCATAATAAAGTAAATTATCTGTGTTGTATCTTACAGAAAGTTTCATAGCTCACTTAGTAACAAAATTTAATATATATTATAATACAAAAATGTATTGCAAATAAAACATCAAGAAATGTTTTTGCAATCTTGAGCAGCCTATTACACAAGCTATTTGTTCTACTAATACAGTTAAACTCACACTCTCCTTGAATACATCTCCTAGAGTCTTTCAAAATAATGCTCCAGTTCGTTTTGCAAAATACAATGTCAAAAGTCCCAATGGCCTAGCTCTTTATGTCCTATTGAAGAACAATATCTCTCTGTCTCTCTTTCTCTCTCTTTCCATCTATCTTCTATCATCTATCTATCTATCTATCTATCTATCTATCTATCTATCTATCTATCTATCGTCTATTTATCTATATACAATCAATAAACAATATATCTCCTCACAAATCAGCCAGATCCTAATGATTTTTCATAGAGAAAAAATTAGCTGAAATTCAAGAAAAAGAGTTAAAAAGAATAATTGTCATTACAAATATGAAAATATATATTTAAATAATTCAATAAGAACATAAATTAAATGAATGTAAAGAAATCAGAAATAAAGTGAAATCCTGGAAACCACAAACAACAAACTGAAGCAAAAGGTTAATATAGAGTATTGTTTTAATAAAAACTGATTTTAATAATGACATAGAACTCCTGAACATACAAATTGAAATTATGCTAGCAATGAAAATTTTAAGACTAATGCAATGCTCTATGGAAAGAGTCAATAGCATATTGATCACAAGGAAGAGAGAATATCAGTATTTTTTTGTGAGGCCCCTAACACTGAGACCAGGATCTATCCCTGGCACATGAGCTGGCTTCTTGAAACCTGTTCCCTATGGTAGCATGCTGAAAAAGCTCATTTCCAACTATATTTAAAACTAATTATTGAGAATTATCCTGGTTTCCCAAAAAAAAAACCCAAATTAATCCCCATTATTTTATGCTTTAAATGCTTCATAAAAAATTCATTGGCCACTTTGGGCTTCTAATGTCCTGAAGACAACATGTTAAGATGTTATTACCAAGTTCTGTGATAAATGTCAGTAGGAAACTGCAAAGAACCAATTTAGACAAGGTGATAAATGATCTGGATGTTCAGGTATGAAAGTAAAAGTCGTTTCTTATATTAAAGAATGAAGACCTGCTGAAGTGCTTTCTGAGGATAAAGGAAACAAAGGATGGGTAGCAGAAATGTACTTACCTCCCTTTAATTTTACAGTAATTAATTTAAATTCAGAAGAAACTATCAATCTTAACTCAAGAGTCACGTTAATTTCTTATGAAAGGACAGAGATAATGAAAAGGCAAAACTATATATTTATTTAGCACTTCACAGATTTATAGTTTCTAGTGACTTAAACTAATAACTTTCTGAAATTTCATACTACTCAGATCTATCAAAGAATAAAAAGAAATGGCTTTCTTATATTTTTGTTTTAGATAAGGATCTCCTCCTTGTGTCCTAAAAAGATAGGAGAGAGCCACCACTAAACTGCAGCATAAATAACAAAGGAACCAGTTCCCCTTTCATTATCTTCTTGCTCATGTGCCAACGAGGAAGCAGGTGGTTTGACAGCACAGGAAAGGAAGATAGCAGCTAAGGATATGAAAACCAGTTAAGGATATTCTTGAATTAGAATATGCTAAAGCTAATTTTAATAAAGCATATTATGTTCTGAGGTGATGTCCCTAAGGTGCAATATTTAAACTCTATTCACAGAACCGTAGTTCACAGAAAATATTCTCATCTAGCATGGACTTGATTATTCAGAAATAAATGATGATGAATTTGTCTCCTGCTTTTCCATTTATTGTATTTTAAATATTGGAGTAAAATTGTGCATTTATAACCATCTCTTTTCAAGTACAGAAAAGAGATTTGTCTAATAATTCCAGAAAAGTTTGTTACTGTGAATATCAATACTGAGTATTTCCAGAAATTACTCCACCTCTATTATGTTTATTATCTGTCAGAATAGTTATTCTTTATAACATTTATTTATAAAGTATGTACTTATATGTATTTAATGCAAATATTTCCCTGATGAATGCTTTAAAAATGTAGTAATAGGAACAATCAGAAATCACCTAAGAATTTTTTTGGTGTCAATTTTAAAGTTTTTACAAATGAATAAAATGTATTTCACTTATATTCATTGTCCTATTACTCTCAGTCATCCCACTACCCCCATATCTGTACCTCTTCTAATTGTCTAATTCTATTTTCATTCTTGATTTTTCTAGAGTCCATTCATTCTGATCTAGTTTATTTCTTTTAATGGGTCAAATGTAATATACTATTTATATTTCTAGAGCTGACATGGTTTCACACTTATAGTTGACTAATATGCTATCTACCGAATATCTATCTATCAATCATCTATCTATCTATCTATCTATCTATCTATCTATCTATCTATATCTCTAGCTAGCTAGCTATCATCTATATGCATGTCAGAATGTGTTTGCCTGTGTATCTCTGCATATCGCATTTTATTCATCCAGTTATTTGTTGATTGATATGTAAGCTGATGCTAATTATGTGCTTTGACTGTTCTGAATAGTAGTGCGGGGTGTTCTATTGCATGATGACTTTTATTCCTTTGTATTTAAAGCCTCAGGTGATACAGCAGGATTAAATAGTGATTATGAGCAACCTCCATGAAGATTTTTATGGTGGTTACATTATTTTGTGGCACATAAGAATGTTTTCTCCTTATAATCTCACTAGAGTTTGTTTTGTTTATTTTCAGTTTGTTTTTTTAGACAGTACTGAAAAATGGTGGAATGTCAAAGTAGTTTTTATTTTCATCTGCTTGATAGTTAGATGCACCCACACCCCAGATATATTGAACACTTATTTGTCTCCCATAAGTGACTGTTCAACTCATTTATCAATACATTGACTGACAATTTTTATACTGTTCAATTTTTTAAGTTTTTTTGTATATGCTGGATTTACTCTTATGCTAAATATAAAGCTAAGAAAGGAATCTTATATATCATCTGTTAATGGCTGCTTTGAGATGTAGAAACCATTGGCTTGACGTAATCCCTCTTTGTTATTTTTCCATTATTTCCTAAGCCATGTTCAAGTCTTTTTCAGAATTTCATACTCTTACTTAGGTCTTAAAGAGGATTGCCTCACTAGTCTCAGAGGTTGGAAAGTTATTTTAAGGCATTTCTTTCATTTGGAAACTCTCTCTCTCTCTCTCTCTCTCTCTCTCTCTCTCTCTCTCTCTGTGTGTGTGTGTGTGTGTGATTTCTCTCTGTCTCTCTATTTCTTCCCCTGTACTCGTCTCTCGGTAAATTCTACACTCTATCTCTGTCTGTATGGCATATTTGTCTTCCTCCTGCTGTGAGGCCTCTGGCTCTCACCTTCTAATATCTTTCTCAGGCTGTTTTTCAATATTTGTAAAGTCCTCGATTAGGATTTGGCCACTGAGCAAGTTTGTGCTTTAGCTTGTTTCAATGTTTGTTTCTTTTCATGTTTGTAGAGAAAGTACTTCTGGTTTACCTGACTGTGTTGACTCTGACAAAATTGGACTGGTTTCTGCTTGTGCCTGATAATATAACATTGTATTAATTATATAGACCTTGCTGTTGGTCTGGTAAATTTCTAAACCTTACATCAATGTTAACTCAATCGTTTTTAATACCTCTCTACAGTTTAAGGACCACCCACAAGGTCCTGTTGCTTGGAAACCAGACTAGAATGCTTCCTGATCAAGGTGGCTTTGAGAAGTTTTGCTTAATTTACTGCTCCCAATGGCTTCATGGATATCCTTTGAGACATAGATGAAGCTTCAAACTTAAATATACGAAATGAAAAAGAAACAGTTATAAAATAGCCATTATTTGATTTGTACACCTAAGGAACTTTGTGAGAGAATATTTTACATGAAAGACAAATTTGTCACTCTCAGCAAATGACATGGCCTCTTAGCAACTGGCGCATATGTCGAAGGTGTGCCTTACTACAGGGAAATTGCATGTACTCTGTTGAAACGCTGTCAAGTATGTATCTTCTGAAGCACTGCAGCTATTATATTTGTAATTAGCTATTGAATGAAGTAATTCCACATATCCTCCTAAAAGAAAATTGGATAGGAAAATTACTATTATATTTATGTCTCCTTGCACTTGATAACAAGTTTAAAAACAAAACTTAAAGGAACCACTATTCAAATTAAAGCTGTGTCTATTGTTTGGTGTTCCACCAAATTCAGGCAGTATTCACTTGCCTGATCATTGCTATCCGTTTTTTTCTTTCTATGTATTTTTTCTATGTGCATCATAAAATGCATATTTGTTTGTGCATCACCAGCACAGACAGTAGTCAGTAAACTGCTGACAAATACACAAGTGAACGCTAGTTTTTCTATCTTATTTGTAATTCCTCTGCTGACTTCCAGAGCATCTGAACTAGTTTAGATTCATGCCAGCAGTGGTAAGGATTCCTGTTTTTCTACATCTTGACCAGCACGTGTTGCTATTTGTTATCTTGTTAACCATTACGTTGTACTGGCAGTCATTATGACGGGGCTAGAATGGATGGAATATTTGAAATAGCTTTTGCTTGTATTTTTGATCGGTGAGGTTATTGAATAGATTTGTTCTTTATTTTAAGTTCTTTTTAAAAGTTTTTTTTTTTTTTTTTTTTTTTTTTTACTGTTTGTTATCTTGGTATTAGCCTTCATTACAGGGCTGGAATGAATGTAAATGGCTAAGTGAATGTAAAATGCCAATGAAAATTTTGTTTGTATTTTTCTGATGGTTAAGACCATTAAATAGGTATGTGTTTCACTTTTCGTGAATTTTAAAAGATTACGTGGTTAGGTGTGTGTGTATGTGTATATGTGTGTGGGCACACCAGTGCACAGGCGCAGGTGTGTATGTGCTTGAGTTCAGTTCTCATGGAGGCCAGAAGACGTCATAGGTTCCCCAAAGCTGAAGTTCCAGGAAGTTGAGCATCATCCAGTGAGGTTTCCAGGAATAAAACTTGATTCCTCTGGAGGAGCAGTACATACTCAGTGCCAAGATATCTCTTACTAGATATAGTACTTGGCAGATTTTGAAGTAAATACTGGCCCTCTGTGTTTCTTATTTTAAGAACTGTTAATTTATTGATTAGGTTTTGGGAGCAGTGAGACCCCAGATCCTGAATTTCTTGTAATCCCCTGATCTGAGTGCCTACAGCTGCTCTGAGCACGAGACCTTCAGGAGTTCCTGATGGCAGGAGAGTGGTTTCTGGTGGGTTTGGCTGGGGCGTGGCTATCTCTATGTAATCTGCCCGTGAACACAATAAAGGGGGCATTCTTGGGGAATTCAAGGATGACCAGTGTCGCTGTCTATCTGTCTGTGTGTGTTTGTGTATTTTAACCTCCAGCCCCTTTTCCGAATCTAGGGAACTGGGTGCCAGAGCACAGAATGCAGACGCAGGGGCGCGGTGTGGCCGGCAATTAGGAGGCTTTAGTTTTATTCATTTTATGGACCATTTAAATTTTTGTGCAGGTTGAATGATGCATATCTGATTGCATTAATCTCATTCAGGTGGATATTCAGCCGTATCAACCAGCTGATGGACAAGCTGTTGTTACTTTTATGTTGTTGTTGTTGCTTGTTTGTTTTTAACCACTATAAAATTTTTTCTGATTTACCTACCATATTAAGGTATCAGAGCCAGGCAGGTTATTGCTTGGTTTTCTATTTTGATCCATTTGTCTCCGTGTCTGGCTTTGTGCCAGTCCCATGTAGTCATTGTCAATGTAGTTCCAGATTATAATTTGAGTTTGGAGGCTGTGGCACTTCAAGCAGCAGTTGCTGTCTTTCGTACTATTTTGAATGTGTGCAATCTTTTCTGTTGTGTTTAGTTTACTATAACTGTATTATGCCTATAAACGAGTACATTTGTGGATATATAGTATCACCCATGTGCATGTGTCAACAGAGACCACAAAAGGTATCATACTGTCCCAGAGTTAATGTCAGAGGTTATTGGGATCCAGCCAAAGTTTGTGTGTGCTGGGAACCAACTCGGGACATCTAGAAGAACAGCCAGTGCTCTTAACCCCTAAGCCAACTCTCCAGCTTGATCGAATGTAGTTCTGCATGGATTCCAGTATTTTTCTTTAGTTCTGTGAAGAATGTAATTGGAATTTTATGGGGATTGCACTGAATTTTTAGGCCACATTCAGTAATGTAGCCACTTCCACAATATTAAGTCTGTGAAGTTAAGCCCGCAGAAAGTCTTTCTGCTGCCTTGTATCTTCTTAATTTATGTTATCAGTGTCTTAAAGTTCTTACTATGAAGGAATATCTCATTAGGGAGTTATATTCCTAGGCTTTTTAATTTGGTAAGGTCTTCTTTTGAAAGGCATAGTTTTCCTAATCTGTGTTTAAACTGACTATTGGTATACTTGAAAACTATTGATTATGTTAATTTTTAATTCTGTAACTTTAATGTAAGTAAAATATTTTTTCTTTATGCTTTAAGTAAGTATATACAAAACCATTATAAAAATATTTTCTACATTTTTTCTGTTTGTACCTGGCTAATGTCAAGACTGATTAATATACCAGTGACATGGATGGAAGAAATTAGTAAGCTGAATTTACCTTTGATATTTAGAAAATATAAAATTTTAAAATAATTACTTTTAAAATAGGCTTTCCTTACTAAAGATGAGTAACTTAGTATTTTGACATAATCTCTAATGTGGTTTAGTGGACTATAATTAAACTCAACTTTTAAGGATCATGCTGTAACCATAATATTTATGACTACTGTTAAATCAAAACTTATAAGCCCAAACCAAAGAGTAGGAAGTTAGAATGTGTTGTAGCAAGTTATGGAACATTTTATTCATATTGATTGAGCCCAGCAAGATAAAACAAATGTGTCCATAGTGTAGAAAAGCCCCATTTTCAATGTTAATTACTCAGTGTGTAATTACATTTCTACTAGAGTCATTCTAACAGGGGATGGATTCTGAACAAGGACTCTGCTTGCAGTAGTGAGTTTATGTTTGGGAAGAGTATGGAAAGGTGAAATAAATAAGGATTTCAAACTGTCTGGGAATAACTATAGCTTTGTGTCCCCTTTTGTCTTTCTTTATTCTTAGAGATGCGCAAATATCAATTAACGCTGTCAAAAATCACACTGGTAACCTTTCCTCCTGCTCAGAAAAAAAAAAATCTTTTAAGGGAACTCAATGAAAAGAAGCAAACTAAAGCATTCAAAGCCACTTAAAAGTCGTTTATTATGACACCTTTTCATATGATGCATTTCTAAGAGCTAAAATTGAGGCTATTTGTTCTGAATCAAGTGGCTGTCAGTAATTAAAACCAGAGGCAAGCTCTGTTGAATGGCAAAGAATAGTGCTAACATGCAGAGCAAATCCTGAAATTCAGACAAGGCTCTTAGGCTGTACCTATTTTCAGCCCTTGTAAACAAAATGTAATATCACTGGGTAACACATTTTATGTACTTGTATAACATTTCTTTTGTCTTTTTAAGACAGGGTTTCTCTGTAGCTTTGAAGCCTGTCCTGTAACTAGATCTTGTAGACCAGGTTGACCTCAAACTCACAGAGATCCACCTACCTCTGTTCCCGAGTGCTGGGATTAAAGGCTTGTACCACCTCCACCTGGTTACTTTTATAACTTTTAATGTAAAATAAATTGTTTTAAAACTTACCTAGCTACTGTTTTTCTATTATAATGTGTATTTTTTGCATATTTTAAATATTTTATGTTTCCTTTGGTACACAATTTAATCTTTTCGTGGAAATGTAATGCTTTGATTTACTTCTTTTAAAAGTGAAAGTTTATACTTTGAATATATATGTTGGATATACTCTTACAGAATCAAGTATGATAAATTTAGTTTTAGTGAATTTTATTCATGTACAATGAAATTTGCCATTTTTTCATGTAGATTGAGGAATTTTGGTTCATGCAAATGTCACTATATTTAAGTGTATGGGTTTATCATGGTGAGATGTGTTTAGAAGGTGTGCTGGCTAGTTTTATGACAACTTGACACAAGCTTAGGTCATTTGGGAAGGGATAACTTCAGTTAAGAAAATTCACCAACCATTTAGTCCTGTGAGGCATTTTCTTGATTCATGATTGTTGTGGTAAGGCCTAGACACTGTGAGTGGTGTCACCTCTGGGATGGGGATGTGACCAAGGCATGAGGAGCAAGCTCATAAACAGCAGTCTTCTAAAGCATCTGACTCAGTTTCTACCTCTTGGTTCAGATCTTTAATTCCTGCCCTGATTTCTCTACATGGCCTGTGATATTTTATAATTTGCTATGGTATTTTATTCTCCTAACTAAGGAAAATAGGAGGTTATGGTTTTACTGAGTTGAAATGGAATTTCTGGACATACCTCCTCCAACCTCATGAAAAGTAGGAATAAAGGTATGTATATTATGTTACATTTTCTGTTTTTTGTTTTTTTTTCAAGACATTGCTTAACTCTTATATAACAGTTAATCAGTGAAAGCAATCTACCTGGAACATGCTTGGGTGCTGTATTTGAGCATAAAAAAACATTATGTTAACATTATATAACTACATAAAGTGACTTAAAAAAGAAATGAAGAAAGCAATATTTTTCTATTATATTCTAGTTATGATAATTTTATCTAAGCATAAAGCAAGAAATATATTACTAGCCAGAAATAAAGCATAAATTTGTATAATAAATTCCAAGTATATTTATTTACAAATATACATAGTTCCTGTTATACAACTCTACTTAATACACAACTAACTCATTTTCTGATTCTTGTCATTATCTAAACAGTCTTATAATCTTTTGTATATATTAAAAAAACTGATGTTATCTTAATATCACATAGCATAAAACATACAGATATTAGGCAATAATTGTTTTGAGCTTTTTTTTTAGAAAGTAATTTTCTAATTTTATAATTTGATGAATATTATTATCAGACCCTTGATTTAGCTTTGTTTTAAATGAGAATATGTGATTAGTGAATGTTATTTTCAAGAAATCTAATAATGCAGCTTATAATGTCTATGCTAATAATTATTTTTGTTAGTCTCATTTCAGTCCACCTTATCAATTTAACCATTTGAATATTGATTATGAAAAGTTAATCTTTTGAAGTAGTTGTGCCCTATAGGTATTTTGTGTCAGAAATATTTACATTGAAATATTTTGCCATAGAAAGAAAGCCAACAAGTTAAGACATGTTCTTCCATATTCTTCAGATGGAATAATGGACCAAGACAAAATAATATTAAAAACACAATATAAATAAGCTCAGTAAAGCTAAAGTGGCCTGTTTTCTTCTCACAGTTGTGTATTTCTGCCATTACTTTCCTCCTTGGCACCACAAGCTCTAGGCTCTAGACCCTTTCAAACAATTCCTAGACTTAATGAAGCATTTGAATTAAAAGACAATTGTAAATGTAGACAACTAAATATTTCTGAATTTACTGGTCTTCATGAGCATGCCAATAGAAGTTAAGACATACATATAAAACTGTATAATTACATTGCAGTTTATTTATATTGAATGCATATATTTGGACAAACAAACTATCACAATCCATTATATTTATGAATATATAATTCTTTTAAACATAAAAGAAAATTATTTGACTATAATTGCAGAAGATATTTTGACATGTCAAAGAATTGTTAAATTTATTAAAGAAGCAAGCATTGCATTTTTTGTTTGAGGTAGTAATAAAGAATTTACCCATTCTTGTAACATTGATATGGTAATATGATAATGAGTTTTGACTTTGTGGATTATTTATATTTTTCTCATATGCCTTTTTGGGGGAACAATTTAATGCTACTAAACATTAAAAGTGTAATATTTAAGTGTTTTTCCTTTTGTATACTGGAGTATAATGGAATTTGATAATGGAGCATAATCTACTTGTTCTTGGGATATGTATTTTACATCTTTTCACTACAGATTTTGCTATTACTCTTTTCATTTTCAATTACATTTCATTTGTTGCCTTTTGTTTTGTTCTATGTTAGTAGTAACAAAAATTTGCTAGTGACAATGACGAAGTCAAAAATAGTAAAATGCAACATCCATCTACTTCAGCATTGAAAAGGCAAACTACTATTCTGAGCGATCAGAAAGAAACATTTAAGAATTATCACAGGAATGCCTGAGTTCTCATTTGGCTGCAGAGAAGGCTACTAAAAACGGATTTCTCACAAAATAATCTGAACTTTCTTGAAGAAAGATATAAAGCAAGGACAGGGAATTTTCATCAGGAATGAGTTAGGGATGTGATAACTTACATGATCAGGGTTTTCCATGGTTCGAGCATTGATATATCCAATGTGTCACAAAGTGATTTTCCCTTGTCATCTACCCTATTTTCTTAACTACTCATTCCATATGTCAATATGCTTAGTAAGGGCATCAATGTTTTATCTGGAGTAACGTAGCATGTAAACATAGTTAATGTTAAATTAATGCATTGAGACATTTTACATTCATGATAAGACATCATTAAAATTTAAAGAACAGGAAGAATTCTTTAAAGTATGTTGAAATGTACATGTTCTTTAACATTGCAAAATGAACATCTTTATTTTACAAATAGTAGAAATTTAGCCACATGGGAGTTTATTAACACTAGAAATGAAGAAGTAGATAAGTATGGATGAAGAAAATAATACCATTTTATTTTGCCTACTTGTTTATTCATATTTGCTTTTTGAATCTGTCTCTATTTAATTGATAATTTGTGTTTGTTTCCATCTCAAATCTTGCTTTGATCTTATTATATCTTTTCATCCACTAAATTAGTCTGACTCATTTCTGTTTTTCTAAGGTATTGACATGCAACTTTAGTTGATTTGGAATGATTTTTCTGATAATTACCATAAGCATAAGAAATTCCATCTTAGAACCACTTTTATTATATCTCAAAGATTTTTATTTATATTTTTGTTAAATTCCAGCAATTGTATTTTTATTTCTATTTACTTGTTTATTGGTCAGGCTACAATCTGTAAGTATGCCGTGTACATGTGTATTATAATATGGTTTGTTTTAGAAAATGGTCCACTGGATGTTGAGACGATAGTGCATTCTGCAATGTTAGAGTAGAATGTTCTGTGGAAATCTGTTAAGCCCATTTAACTCCTAAAGCATTTGATTTTAAAGTGTGCATATTGGTCATGCCTGTAATAATAGCTACTTGGTAAGGTGAGGTACTAAAATAGTGAGTTTGTTGAAATTCTAGAAGACAGTGAGATGCTATTTCAAAAATAAAATAAATAATTATGCTTTCTCCATTATGAATATGCACACCTGTATTCAATCACTTGAGAGATTGTAGCAGATTAGAGTATAAGATTACAATAGAGTTTTATGTCAACCTGTACAACTTAAGATCTCTCTCTCTCTTTCTCTGTGTGTGTGTTTCAAAAAATAAAGTGAAATGCAATTGTATATTCAACAAAATAGCCATTTCTATTATTATTATTATTATTACTTTCAAGGTTTTTCTTGATCAAAGATTATAAAATGTTCATCTATGTACCTGTCTTCATGAATGACCACATAATTCCCATCATCTATCTGTTTATATATAGTCTTCAAATAGCGTCAATTTACTAAGAAGTGCTTGACTGCCAAAAGATTTGAATACATGTCATACTTCAGCAAACTTATATCTATAATTCATTTTCTTTATTAATAATTTTCTTTATTATTATGTATTCTTTGTATTATTTCTTTTATGTTCTTATGATACTAAGGAGCTAACTTAATCATCATGTGAGATGGTCTCTTCTTTACTGCTAGGATAGAGAAATATGACAACCTTTAAGGAAACTGGATAAACCCTTGAATATGAAATGTGTTTCCTGATTTATTTTATTTATAATATGTGTAGTAAAGGTAGGGGGATGGGTGGACAGCATCACAGAAATGACTTTTCCATCAAACCCCTTACCTAAAGAAAGCTCTTTTGAAGATAGCTTANTATATAATCTTATTTTTTTCTTGAGATTTTGCCTTATTCAGAACATTCTGAGTCTTGTGTACATTAGCATAGGAAGAATTATTTCCTCAATGATGTAAGACATATTTTTGCTGAGGTATTACAATGTGATGAACGTATCAGCAACTAAATCAAGCATTTTTAATTTAGTGCTTATAGTAGTTTAGCATTTATGGTTATGAGGAGTTGCCCAGATTTATGCATAATAGTTCACTTTTATTGTTCTTTATATCAGTACATCTTTCCAAAAACCAGAAATGTGTGAAATGGGGAAAAATTGCTGATAAAGGATATAGTGATCATTTTGCAAATCTGAGAAAAAAATAATTAGGTTTATTTATGGAAAGTGCATCCCTTTTAACCACCATTAAATGATTGTTTGTTTAGTAAGTTGAGAACTAGCTATTCACTTTCAGTTCCACTTTCTGGAAGGTCATTTTTTTAATAGGAAAAGTAAGATATATGAATCTGATTTTAATGAATGCATGGATGAAACAAATGTACAATTATATTTCTAGTAAAAAAAAAACCTATTCTTTTAAGTCTAGAAACGAATGATATAAGTACAGATAGACTTCAGTTTTGCATTACAAAACATACTAGAGACTAAATAACGTGAAGTGTTTAGAGTGTGTGATTTTCTCCCTTAACATAGAAACCCAGTGCAATAGAAACTCCCAGGAATCCATGAGGGTGACGCTAGTGAAGAATCCTAACAATGGGGGATATGGAACTTGACCAGCATCTTCTGTAGCCAGGCAAGGCTTCCAGCGGAGGGATTGGAACACCAACCCAGTAATAAAATCTTGGACCTACAATTTATTCTGCCTACATGATGTGCTGGGATAAAGGTGACACAGAATATGTGGGATTAGACAACCAATGACTGGCCCAAAATGCAGCACATGTTATGAAAGGGAGTTCATGCAGGACACTCCCTTGATGACCAGGAACCAGAGTCTGAATAGTCTAGAGACCAAGGATATGACCAAACATAATCAGATAAAAGAAAAATTCAATGAAATCATTCCTAATGTTACTCTGCTACATTCGTAGACCTTATAATCACCATCTGAGGGGCTTCAAACAGAAGCTGAAGGTAGCAAATGCAGAGACCCACAGATCTAGGAGAATTCTGCAGAAGTGGGCAAAGAAGGATTGTAAGAGACAGAGGGCTTAAGACATAACAGAAACACGGTCCACAGAATCAACTAACCAGGACCCATAGAAGCTCATGTAGACTCAACTAGCAATCAGGGAGCTGTATGGATCTGATCTTTGTCCTCTGTATATATATTATGGTTGTGTAGCTTGGTGTTTCTGTGGAATTCCTAACAGTAAGAGCAGGGGCTGTCTCTGACACTCTTGACTACTTTTAGAACCTCCTTCATCCTATTGGGTTGCCTCATCCAGTCTTAATGATAAGGGATGTGCTAAGTTTTATATTATAGCTTGACATGCCATGTATGGTTGATATCCTGGGAGGCCTTCCCTTTTCTGAAGGGAAAGAAGGAGTGGATCTGGGGAAGAGGGATGGTAGCTGGGAGAACTTGGAGGAGATCAGGGAGGGGAAACTGTGGACAGGATAAACTATGAGAGAGAATAATAAATTAAAAAATAAAAGAAATCTTACTACAAATTAAAATAATTTACATTATTACATCTATTTTATAAAGCACAGAGAAATGTAAGGAACTTAAGCACATCTAGTGTCACATAACAAAATTTTAGGAGACTTTGATTTAATTTAAATTGCTAACCCCCAAACCCACTTCTTACTTAATGTTCCTAAGGAATCTTGAGGAAAGAAAGGGACCCTCAGACAATTACTCTCTCATGTGCCATATTTTAAAGATTTACAGATAAAAGTTCAGTCATGCTCAGATTTTTTTTTTGTAGTAGAGCCTTTAATTTCTCTATTTCTTCACTGTTGTAGTTATTCGTCTGCACATTAGAATTACTGTTATATTTTATAATAGAATAGAAGCACAGAATAATATTCCTTAGGTTAACAATATTCTGTATGCAAGTTATGCTACTTTAAACTAGTGTCATTCATAGTTAGAATTGCATAAAGAATGAAGAGGGTAAGACGGTTCTATTCTAACTAAGCAGTCTGAGATCTCATACCATGTCCTGGCCCACTCCCCCCACCCCAAATACAAAGGCAGAAAAACTCATCTAGATGATTTTTCTTTAGATGTGGAAATTTATAATTTCAAATAAATTTCTTTTCCACATCTGTTCTTGAAATGGTTCTGAAGAGATTATTCAGTTGGGAATGGACAACTTTGTTGCTGGTCTTTAGGAAAATACTCTTTTTCTGTGCTTGTGGGTGCTCATAGGTTGGAAGGAATAATTCATTAGTAATCCAGAGACATGAGATAGTTACAGCTTCTCAGTTACAAAGATGGCTCATTAATACAGTTCTCTTTCTTTATCTTTTTCATTTTCTGTTGTTACAAGCCTTATGAGTCTCTTTAACTTAAAATATATCAAATATATTTCAGCAGCACATCTTCACAGTTTTTCCTATTAGTGAAGTAAGGATTCCTTTAAAAGAATTTAGTCTACTTTGCTCTGCTGCCTAGGGAAGCTCTTCATTCATTTCTTCTGCTGTTGATTTTAATAAAGAAAAGGGACTGAGATAAAATTGCTATAAGAGATTTATACTAAGCTTGTAAAGTCTAGTACCTAGAGACAGAGACGGTCATAAAAGCTATCTAAAATAATTACATTGATCCATGAAGTATGTATACCTCACACAGAAAACAGTTGCAATTTGGGTTTCTTGAAAAATCTTATAATACTATATTAGAAATATTCTAAGTATTAAATTGGAAAAGTTATGAGAGTATATTTCTGGTTTGTACAATCCAAATTAAAACAGATTTGTTTATTTTGGAGGGAGCTCATGTTCATTATAGCTAAATGTAATATTAAATGATATTAATAACTTGTCAGAAGTTTTACCAGGTCACATCTTAAACGTCTCAAATAATATATCATAATAGATACATTATGTTATATCATAATATGTGTTATCAGCACCTTATAACATATATGTTGTCAGAGGAGGTCGCTTGATGGTTCCCGACCACAAGGCTAGCTTAGACCCGAAATAATCACACAGAAACTGCATTAATTAAATCACTGCTTGGCCCATTGGCTCTAACTTCTTATTAGCCAACTCTTACATATTAATTTAATGCATCGCCAATAATCTGTATATTGCCATGCAGCAGTTGCTTACTGGCAAAGTTTCTGCATGTCTGAGTTGGCTGTGGCTCCATGGCATCTCTCTGACTCTGCCTTTCTTTCTCTCAGCATTCAGTTCTGCTTGCCCTTGCCCTGCTCTGCTATAGGCTCAAAGAACTTCTTTGTTCATTAATCAATGAAAGCAACGCACAGACAGAAGGACATCCCACACCATAAATAGTTTATGTTTAAACTATTAAAGATATTTGAAGAGATAAATATATATCTTTCAACATTCTTCAAAGAAGAACAATCAGTGTTGATACTGTATTCTTTTCATGCTTTTAGCTTAAAGGATTATGTGTGGAAGTCCTATGTCTTTTTCTGATCACATATTAATGTTACGAAGATCAATAAGACAAAAGTATTGTTCCCACTTACCTGTGTTTATGAATGTTTGTAATGTTTACATCCCAGTGCCCCTCTCCCGTGTGTGTGTGTGTGTGTGTGTGTGTGTGTGTGTGTGTGTGTCTAGCATTCATTAGGTCCCAAAGAAGTCACACAGGAGTCTACATTAATTACAAACTGATTGGCCCACTAGCTCAGGCTTCTTTTTAACTCTTATAATTTATATTAGCCCGTTATTCTCACTTTTGTTAGTCATGTGGCTCGGTACCTTATTCAGCAGGGCAGTCACATCTTTCTTCTTCTGTGGCTAATTCACTAACAGTTGACAGCGACATTAGAACAGATGGAGACTGCATTATGTTATTTACAAAAGTCTTTGGATTCCTTAGCAAGGGTAACCTTACAAAATAGGAAAGGCTTGGAATTGCTGTTTATGAAACAGGGGGGGAATTTGCAGGGCACTTGGGGGAGAATGTTGCTTTTATGCACACCATTCCAGGACAGTTATAAGAACACTAGATGAGTTTACAAAAGATATTTATTTGTTTAAATCAAGGACCCTCTATGAGACCTGGTTTAGTTGGTTGCTCTGGATTACCACACTTATCTCTTCCCTAAATGGGCTGATGGCTATTTGTTTATTGATCTGTCTTTGTGGCCCATGTGTTCTCCAAAGGCTAAAAGAAGCATTCCAATAACAGATAAAACAGGTACAACCCATGGCCCTTTGAGTGCATTATGATAAGCTCGATACATCTCACCCCAGGGATGAACTCTCAATTGAGGCTATCTAGGCCAAAACTCCAGAGAGGGGTGACTTGACCCATACTCTTTCCCTGGTGGGCTATTCTGGCTTGTTGACTGGGGTAAAGGGTGGGATATAAAAACAAAAGGGAAAGATGTTGGGCCAAAATTATCTCAGGGCCCATACCTTGAGGCCTGTAGGACAGAGAAAAAAAACTGATTCAATTTTGAGGGAACTGAGTGAGGATGAGACAGCAAAATCCAGGTAGATACACCTCCAGCCAGAGGGAGGGCTTGTCTGTCTCTCATTGGCTGGAGCTACCCCCACATCTCATGATGTCACTTAACCTATATGAGCTGACACACAGTAATAAACTGAGTTCCTGCTTTGACTTGACTTTCTATAGCATCCTATTGTCCTGTGTCATGGTCTGCAGAACAGGCGGATAGTACACTCATTGTTCCCTAGAAAATAAGGTGGCTAAGGAGGCCTAGCAAAAATGATTACAGGCAAGATGTAGTGACATATTCCTCTTTTCTCAGTACTCAGGCAGCAGAAGAAGTCAGATCTCTGTAAGTTCCAATTCAGCCTGGTCTACATATCATTATTGTTGTGTTCACAGGTAGGTAAGTTAATTTGATCATATTTTCTGATAGTTAAATACCTTAGTTTTAGAAAATGCTATATTTTACAGGTTAGACTATAAAATAGCATGGCAAGATGTTATCTTAGTTGAGGACATTATTCAGATATATATCTGTGCTTTAGGTTTGCATATCATAAATACACTCTCAGCTACTTTTCTAGCACAATGCCTGTTTGCTTGGGTGTTCCCTTTCCATGATGATCTTGACCTAATTGTAACCAACCCCTTAATAAAATCTCTCTTCTATACATTGTATTGGCCATGGTGTCTCTTCACAATAGAAAAATAACTAAGGGGACAACTAACATTTTCTTTTACAATTGTTGGTCTGACAACAAATATCGCAGTCAGAATGAGCTCCTAAAGAAAACTGCATGCCTTTCCTTGTTGAATTCTTATCAATATTTTTTTAATGCAATGCTTATCTGTGCAAACATTTATCTCCCCTGATTCACATGAGAGTTGGCATATTAACCATGACACTATTTATAAGCTTTATTAAATATGGACTTTAAAGATATAGATCATGAAATATAGTGAAGCCAGATATGATGGCTCCATTTTATCTGAACATTCAAGAGACAGAAGTAGTAGGAACTCTATGAGTTTGAGTCCAGCCTTTCTACACTGAAACTTGAAAGACGGCCAGGACTACATGGAAATGCCACACACCATGCCCCCGTGTCTGCGCTCTATGCGCTGGCACCAAGTTCCCAAGATTCGGGCAAGGGTCTGGAGGTTAAAATACACAGACACACACACAGAGACAGCGACACAGGTCATCCTTGAATTTCCCAAGAATGCCCCCTTTATTGTGTTCAGGGGCAGATTATATAGAGATAGTCACGCCCCAGCCAAACCCACCAGAAACCACTCTCCTGCCATCAGGAACTCTGAAGGTCTTGTGTTCAGAGCAGCTGTAGGCATTCAGATCAGGGGATTACAAGAAATTCAGCATCTGGGGTCTCACTGCTCCCAACATGGAAAGACTTTGTTTAAAAAATAAAAAGAAATCATAGTAGCATTTTACACACACACACACACACACACACACACACACACACACACAGAGAGAGAGAACAGAGAGAGAGAGAGAGAGAGAGAGAGAGAGAGAGAGAGAGAGAGAGAGAGAGAGAAAGAGAGAGAGAGAGACTCTCATTATATAGTCGTGTTGAATAGGAATTCACTATGTAAAACAGGCTGGCTTTGAATTCACAACGATCTCCCTGATTCTGCCTCTTGACTGACTGTTTGGATTAAAGAAATGAACCACCATGCCTGATAATTTTTTTTAAAATATAAATTGAAAAAATATTAAACCCTGGATATGGGTACTCTATGTATTTCATTTTGGTGAATTGTACCTCACAATTAGAAGAACTTGAGACTTCTAAACTGGGAAGGAAAGAGAAGTTGAGAGTAACAACAATTCTTTATCAAGTTTATAGATAAGTGAAATGTTTTTCTCTGAAATAATATACAGAGATAAATAATATACAGAGATGAATTTCCACTGTGCCCTTGTGAAAGATGTAGGTGAGTAAACTGGTTTTAAACCTTTATTTTGAAAACAACATGATTAAAAAAATTAAAAGTTGAATAAGTTTTTTCTTCACTTATTATAAAGTGACCAGATTCAATAGGTAATTTGATCTTTTTCATTATGGCTATTAACTTACTACTTTTATTAGATATGAAAATAAGTTGAATACTAGAAATTTCTTGTACAAACTTCTGTTAATAAACACAATGCAAACTCAAAGTAGAGCCAAGATCTAGGAAGAAGCCACATTGTTTTACACATTGTTCCTTACAAACTGTTCTGGGGCTCCCACTAATTTTTATACATACAAATACACACACTCACACACAGACATACCCACATATGTATATATAATTTTAATAAATATTAAGTAATAAAATATGTTATGGATAATTGTACATTTTTATACGTATAAGTAAATTCTTACACACATATATTAAGCTTCTTATGATATGCATATATATGTATATCTTGTGTATGCATATCACAAGAGTCTTAATGAAGCTATCCTGCAATGGAAGACTAAAAGTCAAATTATATATCTCATGTTATCAAATAAATACTCTTCCACGGGAAATGGCATGCTTATCTAATTTTAGCCCTGGGTCTAGCTGCACCTACCTAAATTGTACAAGATATAGCCATTTAAGTTTTGTTGCATCTTTCTTTTCACACTGAGATAAAACACTTGCTTTTATTTTTTCTATTGAATGACTTTCAAGACAGTATAAAATACTAGAATTTTCCATGCATCGTTCATTAGATAACTTACAGAATTTAGTTAGACTTAATCTGGTCAAACTCAAGTGGTTTCTTTCCTTGTCCTGAAATGACTCTGTCTTTGAAGTGTGCTTTAACTGTAAGTGTCAACTTTGTGGAGAGAGAAGTATTTTTTTTTCTTGGAACTCATATGAGCTATGCCACATATCATAAACTACCAGAGGCTCTATTAATCCAAATGAATGTCACTATTAGGGAGAGTTTTGAGCCATGAAAATCAATGAGATATTTCTGAACAGCACGTTTACAAGGCAACTGAAATGCATCTTAGAAAGTCTTATGCCCAATTCCAGCGAAAATATTTAAAATGTAACCACTTCAGGGAAAGTCATTGGAAACTAAAGCTAATAAATGTACTATTTTGAATAAATGTATTATAACTTAGGGATATCATTATTTGTTGAGTGATTTTATGTCATCAAACACACAATAATTTCCTAATATTTTTCAATCATGTAACAAACGTATCATCAAAGTTGCATTTATCAGAATAAACTAAAAATTGCAATTTTATATTAATTTTTAATATTAATCATCAAAGATAACTATAAAGTTTTAGATTTTATTTAGTGTAGGAAAAAGACCCACCTCTAAATTGCATGAACACACACCAAGTCCTGAATATAAAAACAAAAATGTAAGTGCTTAGATAGACATACACGTTCACAATTCATGTAAAATGTTTGTATATTTGTTTAATACATAGGCACATAGTTCTATTTATACATACACACATATACATACATACATACTGGTATACACACGCTGGCATAAATGCTGATACACACACACATACAACAATTTATTAAGCTGCTTTGGGATATTGAGAAACCTTGTAAGACTATTATATTTTAGAAATATATTAGAAATATTAGAAATATATATTAGAAATATATTAGAAATAATGCTATTGTTACAATTCTTTGCCACTGCAATGAATTCACTGTCCAGAACCAATGTCATGTGTAATTCATGGAGAATAATAAGGAATGAGGGAGTTTACTGGATAATATTTATCAAGGAAGTATTATATTCATGGAAGGCAAAACCTAATCAGAAGACATGTCTATACCAGTAAGGAAAAGATACCATCACTTTAATCATGAAATTGTTCCAATGTGGTCAACTCTTTGCTAAAACAGACAGTAGCAGATATTTTGAAGGAATTTTGGAATATTGTAAATCCAGTATTTGTCTTTGATGCTTGGAGATTGTGGGCACAGTATACATCATTTCCAGGTAACCTTTGGTGAACGAAAATCCTATAGGTCATATCACATATGACTTTCATCTCTCCTCCCTTGATCACATTATTCATGAGCACATTGGGCAAAGAAATCATGGCAAAGAAAAGAGTCTGATTACTAATTAGGAAAGGGAACATCAAGTTTACTTGATTATTAAAGCAGTGATTCTTTTTCATTAGCATTTACACTTGAAGCAAAATTTCACAAACTTGGAGCATTTAGAGATATCTGCCTACATATACTTTCCCCAACAGATTTGTAATCATTTTGTTTTCAATAATACTTTCTCCAAGTTAATGAAAATCCAGTCAAAATGTAAGTAATCAGTCAAAGATAGTTACCAAGTCTCACATCTGGTCATTATTTTCTTCTCAGAAAAAAAATATTTCACAAGCTGTAATGTATGAAGTTCTGTACACAGTAAAAATTTTCCCTTCTATTGTCCTTCAGTAATGTCACAAAAAAACCTTTATGGTCAATCTATCCATATTTGTATGAGTTCTGTAAGATTTCCTCAGTGTTTGCCAGCATGATTCTATTCTTATTTACCTTTGTCAACTTATTGTAGGATATACTCCCTCAAGCTGTTCGCATATATGAAACAGTAGGAGGATTAAAACAGGAATTCTGATAATGGGCAGTTTGACTGCATTAGCTATTCAAAAAATCAAACAAATATCATTTATATTTAATAACAAATTGTTTTTAGTGTCTAACTTTATGATTTGTTCAGTTAGATATGACTCAACTTGATAGGCAATTTCTGTCACATAGTTACTTGTGATTCATGATCAATTTAGGAAAACTCTAATGGGGATTATGTCAAAGCCAAATATCTCTATCACAATTTTGCCTCCAGGAACTATAAAAATAGCTGTGGGATATGTTTGGCAACAATCTTTAGGATCCATTGACGATTGGATATTAATTAAAATTTCCCGCTGTTATGAATAGACCAGCAACATCTTTCATCAAGTGTTTCTATGACAGTTTGATCTATCTTCTGGATATATGCCCAAGCTGAATCTTGAGGTAGATATATTTCCATATTATTTAGAAATTGCCACACTGATTTCCACAGTGGCTATACAAGCTTGTAATCCCACCATCAGTGAATAGATATTCATATCATTCCACCTCCTTGTGAACATGAACTGTCATTTGTTTTTTGATCATAACTATGTTGATATGTGTAAGTTTAATTCTCAAAGTTGTGTTGATTTGCGTTTCCCTGATGACTAAGAATATTGAAGTTCTTTAAGGTTTCTCCAACATTTGAGTTTCTTCCATTGAGAATTCTCTGTTAATATCTGTACCCCATATTTAATTGAATTATTTGTTTATGTGATGTCTACTTCCTTTGGTTCTTGTGGCCCCCAAAGGTTGTGGCATTCTTAGAATGTGTGACTTTGTTGAAATAGGTACGGCCTTGTTGGAGGAAATGTGTCACTGTGGGTGTGGACTTTAAGGTGTGGACCCAGTGTCACAGTTCATTTTCTGTTGATCGATGATCAAGATGAAGGACTCTCAGCTCCTTCTTCAGAACGTTGTTCAACCAAGATGATAATGGACTCAAACTCTAAACTGTAAGTTGCCACCACAATTAAATATGTTCCTTTATAAGAGTTGCTATGGTGATGGTGTCTCTTCACAATAGAAACCCTAACTAACACTGGTCTTTTTTTTTTTTTTTTTTTTTTTTTTTTTTTTTTTTTTTTTGTATTAGCTCTCCATTGGATGTGCAGTTGGGAAAAATATTTTCCCACTCTGTATGCTGACAACTTCTCTGAAACATGGTGTCCTTTGCTGTGCAGAAGTTTCTCAGTCTCACTGGAGAGGGATGGGGATGGGGAGAGGGGAGGGGAAAGGAATTGGGAGGCGGTGGAAATTTTTAAGTAAAAATAAAAAAATGTAAAAGAATGAGAAAAGAAATGAAGTGGGGAACATGATTTTTCCATTATATGTAATGAAAAGTAGATCCAACATAGAAACATTGGGCAAGATAAAAAATAAATTCTGTATAGGACGCAGAATAAAAAAAAAACTGTTGATCTTAGTGTCTTTGTCAATAGGCTTCTGTTCATAAAATCTATTCTGTGCCAGTGGGTACAATTTTATTCTCCAATTTCTCTTCTTTCAAGCTAGTGTATCTGCTTTTATGTTGAGGTCTTTGATCAATTTAGAGTTAAATTTTAGTAGGGTACTATGTATGAAACTATTTCTACAATCAGCCACACAGTTTGATCAGAAAAAGTTTGACTGTTTATTGAAGATGCTCTTTTTGTCATGTGTGTGTGTGTGTGTGTGTGTGTGTGTGTGTGTGTGTGTGTTTCTATTGAAGCAGATTATGTTTTGTAGACACTATCATGGTCATGTTAAAGATTTTTCATGACAAAATAAATGCAGTCTTTCAATATATTTCTCAGGAGTTAACTAAAGACTCTCAGGCATGTCCAGATCTTCACAGAAAGCCTCCTTTTAATCCAGAATTTAAGTAATCAATCAATGTAAGCGTTGTCACCTTGGTTTATGTAATCGATGAACTGCATCACTGATACTCAAGTCTAGTCTTAATGAACTCATCAAAAAAAAAAACTGATCTACTTTATATTCTTTCCTCCAAATGTTTCACATCCTTAAAATCATTTGTATATACACTGTGAAACCCATACCTGTATTAAATAGAAAATTGAAGTTCTTAAGTATATTGTATACTACTGTATGGTAGACATTATATTACTTTCCTATAGGGTTTTTCTATAATTTATCTTGTCTATCATTTCCAGAGGCAATGGAGGATTAGTTCTACTATGCAGAAGGACAGGAAACCATGTCATAGAATATGAAACAGTATAGCTGCTGCCGCGCACCACGCTCCTGTGTCTGATTTCTGTGCGCTGGCACCCAGTTACTGAGCTTCGGGAAAGGGGGGCTGGAAGTTAAAATACACAGACACACACAGACAGAGAGACAGTGACACGGATCATCTTTGAATTCCCCAAGAATGCCCCCTTTCTTGTGTTCAGCGAAAGATTATATAGAGATAGCCACGCCCCAGCCAAACCCACCAGAAACCACTCTCCTGCCTTGAGGAGCTCCTGAAGGTCTCGTGCTCAGAGCAGCTGTAGATACTTAGATCAGGAATTACAAGAAATTCAGGATCTGGGGTCTCACTGCTCACAACAGCTACTTTATCAGGTAAAACAGATCATAAAAACATATGAGCCTGTGAGATTACTGAACCAATAAGGGAGCCTACAGATAAGCTCAGAACCTGAGTTTTGTTCCTGAAATCTACATAATAGAAGAGGAAAATCAAATTTAGGAAGTTTTCTTTGGACCTGTAAGTATACATGCTGAGCTATTCACATACCTACACAGATACATGCAAAAAAATTGAATAATTTAGAGAATAAGTAAATAAAACAATTTACAATTTTGTCATTCTAACTAGAGCATGGCAACACTTACATTTCCATTCGATTGTCCATATCCATTCTTTTCCAGTCATTACTCTCACTTCATCTTTTCAAAGTAGAGCTTTATAATTACATTACAGTGTAGCCAATATCAAAGGATGGTCTTGTGACTGTTGTTTCATAGCTTTATTTTAATGGTTACAGGGGAGAATAGTCTTCATCAGTGCGAACTTAGAAACCCATCTGTCATTTATGTGTACCAGAAATCAGAAAAGTAATCATGTCGCTACTCTTTTGCTATACTATTTCATTGGACATGAGACAATCAACCAGCTAATATCATTATGTTGCTTAACGTTTCAGAAATACTTTAAAAATTTCATATCTTCTGCAATTAAATTCCTTGTTATTCACAACTACGGTGTCAGAAATGCCCAGTGCATTTAAATTATCTAGTTCTTTAAATAGTCTCTGCTACGGAATGCGGTTGCCCTTTATATTGTTAAGAGAGTCCTTGGAGCCCTTTACTATAATCCAATTACAGAATGAACACCCACAGAAAAATGAAAGTCAATTAAGGAATTTATCCTGACAATTCTATTTCTCTCAAAATAACCAGTTACCGAATAAGTTTTAAACAGTATTTTTAGAGAAACAAAATAATATAATGCACAGATGATTTATTATATACTGTGCATAATTGAAGACTAGATAGATCAGAAGTACCTGTCTTCAAGTTTGATAGAGAACAGGGTTAATCATCCCCCAAAAAATCCAAAACGTCTCAGTGTAACAGATACCATTGAGATAGCCTCAGATAAAAGGTGGAAAACCAGGACTCTCCCAAGCAATCACTGGTTTGAGTCCACTTTAAAAAAAGTCAAAACTTTGGACTGATGTCCACAAGTGATGTTGGCAATAATTTCACTCACTCAGGAGAATAAATAGAGCTTGCAGGGACTTCCTGCTATTTTCCTTCATCTGCCTTTATCCCATCTGTACCTAAACCTTATGAACAGTGATACATATGTCCAGAGCAGGTCTTTATGACCAGTTGATTTTCATGCATAAGTTGTCCCTGGATCTATCCTTCTAGACATACTGACGGATATGTTTAACTATTCTCTAGATGGCTCTGCAACCACTCAATTAGAGAATAAAACACTGAACAAAACAAATGATATGTATTCTTTTTTTGTCCGGATTGGAAAAAATATGTCTTGAATTAAGGTTTGAAACATAGGGTAAGGCAATTTGAATAGCTTTTAAGTACAATATGTCATTTAGGTTTTGTGTTACATACACGTGATACATTTTAGTCTATTAAGTAAACTTGAGGACACAAAGTAATATATCAAACAATGTATATTGAACTTAAAATCATGAGCTAAGCTATTTTGACCAGACAAAATGTTAGAACAGTGATAACAATAAAGCAGAAGGGCTTTTATTATGACAAAAAATATAACCATGTACATAAGAGTCAGCTATATTTAAAATATCGTGAAGTAAAATTTCATAATTGATAAAGCATATAACTAATAGAAGAAAGACAAGCTGAAATAAAAAGTCATTTTGTTTCATATTTAAAAAAAAGTTTAATAATAGCTAATAAGTGAATAATGTCTTTGCCAAATGCAGAGAAAATCTGAGTTTGAGTTACCAGTAATAGATAATATATTGCTTGTGATGTTTAAATGAAATATAGAGCAAACAATCTTTATTCACCTTAACATACTATTATGGGTATCTTAATTACTTTTGAGGGAAAAGTTGCTGTCTTTTATGAGGACATCATTCTGCCTTCCTTGGTGTACTAAATTGTACAGCTAGGGTTGAAAGATATTCCCTGTAATAATTTCTTTATTTTGTTTAGAAGAGCTCACTCTTGAGGGAAAAGCTTGGAGGCTATAGTCACTGATGTGTAATTACATACTTTATGAGAGTAGTATAATTACACATGGATGTAGGGATGGGCATCATGTATTGAGACTGAAATTAAAAAAGAATTCTTTTGAAATGGTTTGAAACTGCAGCCAATGACAAGATTACTTAAGCCAGGATGTTCAGTGCTAAATAAAAAAGTTAATTTTCATTTATTTGCTTTTGGCAGTAATTTTAATTTGTTCATTTAAAAATGTGATGAGATTTTGAAGAATTTTTCTAATCTTAGTAGACATGATATTTTGGCATATTTTGATGTTAACACTAACAGGGAAATGTTTGATTATTTGGGGGTCCTGTATAGAACTCAAAAGATTTTTCTGCTATATTTAAGTTTTTCTTCTCTTTTTAAAAATGAAAATATTATTTTCATACAGCATATTGTGATTACAGTTTCTCCTCCTCCAACTCCTCACAAGTACTACCACCTCCACAAACCATCATCTTTCTCTCTCCTTAGAAAGCAAACAGAAAATCAAACACAGCAAACAGAATAAAAACAAACAGAAAGGAAAATTATAGGAAGCCTACATCTGAAAACAATTAGTGATTCATCCTATAGGAGAAATATTTAAAGGATACATTTTTGACTTTTAGTTCTTATCTTCAAAACATTTTTTCAAAATGATTTTTATTTTACCTTAAAATACAATATATCCACTACTTTTTTGAGAATTTCAAACTAGATTGGAATCTATTTTGATCAATTAAGATCTGCTAATGCTCTTTCTAATTTCTTCTAGATTCACCCCTCATTAACAACTTTGTGTCCTGGATTCCAATTTGTGTTTTTCATATAGTCATGATTGTGGAACCATCCAATAAAGTGTGATCAACCTACCAAGAAATTACATTCTTAAAAAAAAAAAAAAAAAAAACTGATGGTCCCTCTGCAATCCATAAAGTTTACTGGCTTAATTTTATACAGATCTTGTGTAAGGTCATTACCACTTCTGTGAGTAGACAAGTGTCTCCCAGTTTTCCCACTGAATCTAGAAGACATTTCCCTGTGGTTGCTCATGACCGCTGGTCCTTTTTTCCCCCTCTTATTTATTTATTTTTTTAAAGAAAACAAATTATCATTTTTCATTATACATACCAATCCAGGTTCTGACTCCCTCCTCTCCTCCCATTCCCTCTACATACTCTTCCACCCCACCCCCATCCAAGCCTCAGAGAGAGTGAGGCACTGGGAAGGAACAATCACAGGACCTCTGTCTCTTACAATCTTTTTTCTCCTCTTCTTTGATGGTCACTGAACTTTGAGGAATGGATACATTATGTATGTTCCCTTGGCCGCTGAACGACTTCTACATTTTGACCAGCAGTTAATTTCTACATTAACCACCTTCCATGGCACAAAGAGCTTTCTCTGATGAGATTTTAGGATTGCATTAATGGTTAACATTTTTAATTATCAGTCTGAGAACAATAAACTTAGAAATTCATTGAACAGCAGAGAGCAATTATTTGAAGTGATTTGTAGACCTCATATTGATTCCCAACAAAGCTGCTTGCTCTGCACGGTTTTGGGAGAAAACTAAAGATCCATGGATGGCAATATTTCAGCCCCTGCTGTTCGTTTGACAGGAACAGAAAAGGCAACGTGCTTCAGGTTGGGGGAACTTTGCAGTGAATTTCTAAGCAGGGTACAAGAAACTGTCCTCTTAAAGCTATTTTAGAACCATCACAAATTCGATTATTATGTATAATGTTCAAGTCTTAGTCACAAAGGAAAAATGTATTTGGTCAATACTGAAACTAATTCTTTGTTCTTTAACTCATTGCAACTTCCACATTGATACTGAGACACAAAAAGAAAATTTGGAGAATTCTTTTAAAATCCTGTGTTTATGATTAATACACATTTTTTATGAGAAGACAGATACTTATAAATAGGAAAATAGTGCCATGACCATAGTAGCATTGAGTTGCTATTTGCTTCTAAGTTTTCGTGTGTTTTTAATTGACCTAAGATCCATGTGCTTTTTAATTTTTATAGCATTTTGAATTTTGAAGTATGTGCAAACTATAAATATTAACTTTTTACTAAGCTATAAAAACATAACTTTTATTGAAAAAGTCATTAACTACCAAATATGAGTATACTTTTCTCTGGTTTCAGTTATGTACAGAAGCAGAAAGAACTAAAAATAAAGAAAAACTTCAGGTTCAATTAAGTCAAGTATTGTTTTCCTGTAATTAATAACTAGACATTAGAACTTAACCAGGGCAGGCATGTCACATTGCTTACTAACCATGATTATATTGAAGTTAAGAACACGAAAAAGGAACAATAGCTCTGTACCATGTCTTGTACCTGGGGTGCTCAAGACTCAGCTAGGAGCCCAACCAGAACCTAGAACTGACCTGTTGTTAGGATGAACTTGTTGTTAGGATGCCCTGAGGGCATGAGTCCACAACATTATGACAGGAATGAAGAAAAGATACCCACCCCCCATAGCCAGACTTTCTTTGGACCACTAGCTCCATATAATGATAAGGAGACTTCTTATAAATCATAAAATCTTGGCCTTAACTTAGGTTTGTTCCCAACTAGCTCTTAAAACTTAACCCATTTATTATTAATTTCTGTTCTGCCTCGTAGCTCATTTCCTCTTCTCCATAATGTTCATCCAACTTACCCTGTATCTTGTGGGCTAATGTACGCCTCTCTGATTCCCCAATACACCCCATAATTCCTCTCTCTCCCTGGAAGTCTCAGCTATTCTCTCCTGCCTACCTATTGACCATTTAGTCATTTATTAAGACAATCCAGTCTAACATTTGTATTTGGCAACTTTGGAGAAAGTATTCTATTATCTATTCTGTCTTGAAGAATTAAAGGTTTTTTTTAACTTAATCATTTTTTCTCGTAACTTGTATTACCATTCTAAAGTTTTTTTTTTTTTTTTTTTTAGACCTTAAAACATGTTCTTGCAGGGCGGTGGTGGCGCACGCTTTTAATCCCAGCACTTGGGAGGCAGAGGCAGGCGGATCTCTGTGAGTTCTAAGCCAGCCTGGTCTACAAGAGCAAGTGCCAGGACAGGCTCCAAAGCTACAGAGAAACCCTGCCTCCCTGTCTCAAAAAACTAAAAAAAAAAAAAAAAAAGTTCTTAATCAGGCAGTTGTAAGTAACACCTTTAATCCTAGCACCCTGGACATAAAGCCAGATAGATTTCAGTGAGTTTGAGGACAGCATGATCTACATAAGTTTCAGGATAGGCAATGTTAGCCAGTGGAAGACAGAAAGCTGGTAAGGAGGAACCTGAATGAGGGGGTCATGTGTTAGCATCAGGAAGCAGTAGAACTTGTTAGCTTCAGCCACCTGTTTCCAGGTTTAGAGATAAGGAGAGAAGAAAGGCATTATGGAATAAAGCTGGCGAGGCCAGGCGTGTGTCAGGGATTATCTGAATGGAGACTTAGTAGAGAGGCCATTGCATGAAGCTGTGAAGTTGAAGCCTGGGTTGCCTTGGAGAACCCTAAGAGTTAGAGATGCCAGAGTCATGGGATACCTGCTAAGAAGAACTGCTAACAGGGAGTGAAACCCAACCAATAGGATCACTAAATCTTATAGGAAGTGGTACTATTAGGAAATGTGGTGTTGTCGGAGGAAATGTGCCACTATGGGCAGGTTTTGAAGTTTCGTACGCTCAGGAGTCTTCCCAGTGTCTCAAGTGACTTTGTGTTGCCTGCAAGTTGTAGGATTCTCAACTATTCCTGAGCATCAAGCATGCCTGCATGTTGCCATGCTCTCCGTCATGATAATGGACAGAATCTCTGAATTAAATGTTTTCTTTCAGAGAGTTACCATGGTCATGGTGTAACTTCACAGCAGTGAAAACCCTAATTAAGAGAGGAGTCAGTTCAGGGACTAGGGTGCTGTGATAGGCTTGACTATGCATTTGTTTGGAGGAATTTGGACTTTAGTACTTTGGGTTGATAAGGCAGTGGGATGCTTTAAGTATAGCATAATGTCCCATACTATTAGAAGCATGGAAAACAAAGGTGTTAAGAATTATTTGTACTGTTAGGGGATCACTCAAGAAGTTTCAGAGAAGAACTTTAGTATGTTGCCTAGAGATCATTCTTAAGACATTTTGGTTAAGAAAGTGACTGCCTTTTGCCCTTGTGTGAAGAGTCTGCGTGAGGTTAAAGTGAAGAGTTTTGGATTGAATCCTTTGGCAGAAGAAATCTTAAAAGAAAATTGTATTTTCTTTGGGTTCACCTTATTACTTAGGTGCTCTAGGATTGCGAACTATAGGCTCAACGTCCTTTGTTTATGGCAAGAATCCACTAATGAGTGAGTACATACCATATTCATCTATTTCGGTCTGTGTTATCTCACTCAGGATAGTTTTTCTACTTCCACCCATTTGCATGCAAAATTCAAGATGTCATTGTTTTTTACTGCTGAGTAGTATGCTAATGTGTAGGATGTGCAATGTTTTCTTTATCCATTCTTCCATTGAGGGGCATCTAGGTTGTTTCCAAGTTATGGGCATTATAAATAATGCTGCTATGAACATAGTTGAACAAATGCTTTTGTAGTATGATTGGGCATCTCTTGAGTATATTCCCAAGAGTGGTACTGCTGGCTTCTCAGGTAGGTTGATTCCCAATTTTCTGAGAAACCGCCACACTGATTTCCAAAGTGGTTGAAAAAACATATATAGATCCTCCTGGAAACTGGAAACAGACAAGATCACCAGGCAAAAGTTGGGAGCATAGGGGTGAGGGTAGGGTGGGGGAAGGGGAGAGGGGGAGAGAGAATGGCTTGACCAATCACTCAAAGCTTGCTCTGTCTCAAGGATGCTTGTAGAATTGTTAGTTGTTGAGTCTTGTTGCTCTCTCTCTCTCTCTCCCTTTCTCACCTATGGGAAATGGCCTAAGTACCCCTTAGATAACTATCTAAATTGACCACTTAATGGCAGACCTCACCCTGGGAGCTTTCTAACTTCTATCAGTGAACAGGAAGATGTAAAATTTTCTATCCAGACACGCTAAACTATGCCACTGCTCCCAGGCTAAACTCTGCCCTGCCAGCATCTCCCACCATCTACTCTCCCCTTCGCCAGGCTACCTCTCAAAGCAGTTAAGCCTGCCTGATGATGGGATATTCCCTTGCCTGTAAAAGCTCTGTTTTTCTCTCCTATTCTAAACTTCTCTCTCTTCTGTCCTGTCTGTGTAAATGCTGCTGTTACACAATGTAGCCCAGAGGGCGGACCCATGCTTACTCCACCAAACTGTGACTGGCAGCTCTAAAAAGTTCCTTATCTACTTTACATATAAAAGAATGTGTGAATGATGTGGCTGCAAAAATGCAATTCTGTTTTAAATGTATGTGCTCTGTCTTCTATATGTCTGACTTGTTATTTCTATCTTTTGAAAATCCCCACGGTATCTCTGTGTTTTGCATCAATTTCCGTGGTTTCTCCATGCTTTGTCCCACACTACCTCACTGCCATTTATGTTAGGGGCAACCACCGCCATTTTATTAGAGTTTAAGACAGGCAGGGAAGAGTCACAGGTTCGTGGCGTTCCACCCCTAGCCAAACAACACCAGCCGCACGTTGCCCACATGACCTGCTTTAAGCCATTAGCTATGTTTTTAAAAATTACGTTCATTCTCTGTTACATATGATGTGTTTATGTGATGGTACTTTGCCTTGGCGGGGCTCGCTGAGGTGTCCATTACATGCAGAGACCATCTCTGCAGTACATCTGCTCTCCCCCACCTGCAGACTCTACTTTCCTGTTCACTGGCAGCATTGATTTTCCAGTTTCTCTCTGTCGCCTTTTAAATGTCCTGCTGCAAAGTATCAGTCAAGGATAAAAAAGCCAGCTTTCTCTTGCTCACTTTTCATTTAACTTTATGTGCATCTTAAACTCAACTGTGTATATGTGCATGCACTGACTGTTATAAAAACGTTTTAATTGGTCCTAATGAGCTCTGTTCATTGTATCACATTCCAGACTAAGAAAGCAATAACTTTCAAATATTTTAAATTGGTATGTACTTTTAAATAATGATAAATATATGATTAAATCTCTTACAATGTACTGTATATGTGATTCAACTCTTCTTTAAAATATATTAAATATAATGATAAAATTTCAGGCTATAAATATCGATTTCAGATTAGCAAAAGCTAACCCACAGTTAGTTTTAAGCTGTTCTTTACTATTCTTGGTTTTACTGTTAAGCCACTATTGCAAACAATTTTTCTTCTTTGTCCTTCACAAATATAAATCTCATCTGTTTAAAACCAGTACAGTCAAACTGGAAGACTCTGGATAAAACATTCCTCCACAGCATCTTGACTTGTATTCAGCCCTCCAGACAGACCCTAGCTGTAGTCATAATTTATGTATACCTGAAAACATCCCTCAAGTGCTCAGAGACCTGGGGAATATGGCCTTTAAATGTTTAATTATTAAAAGGCTTTTGTAACGGAAACAGATTGGTCCCTAGCAGTACCATTCCATTTTTCAAAGAAAACAGAAGACATATGGACACAGAACAACGTCCATCCATAATATGCTTTAAGTAGGAGTGCTAACTAACTATTGGGAAAAAATGCCTTTCATCTAAACTCCTGAAGATCTCCAGACAGTGGAGATGCAATGTTATCAGCCAAAAGTAGCATAAAGCAGCAAAAGAATTATATGGTAACATTTTGAAAATAAAATTCATAAACATATTGTATATTGTGCATTCCTGAGTTCTATTTGTATTATTATTGCATATTGTGCTATTGTATTATACACAGTATTGCAGATTTATTTTTACATCCACATATTCATGGGTAGAGTTGATTTTTATATTGTGTATCTTGAAACTTTAAATTTTTTAAATTACTTGTTTCTATTTTGATTTGGGTATTATTATTTAATATCCTTTATTATTAATATCTATTTTATTTTATTTATGTTTGTGTCTAAGTCAGGGTGAATTGATCAATGCAGAAAGGTACTTATAGTGGTCATAAGAGGGTTAAATATCCTTTGGAGTATGAGGTACAGACCATTGTTAGCTACCTGATGTGTTCACAAATTTAAATTTGTACACATTATGTGATAAATACTCTTCAATTGTACCAGATATCAAACTGTGGGATAAGTAAATAGAGTGAGTTTCAATAAACTCTCAAAACTAAGATAAGCAATGCCAGGCGATGGTGGTGCACACCTTTAATCCCAGCACTCGGGAGGCAGAGGCAGGCGGATCTCTGTGAGTTCGAGACCAGCCTGGTCTACAGAGCTAGTGCCAGGACAGGCTCCAAACCCACAGAGAAACCCTGTCTCAAACAAAACAAAACAAAAAAAACCTAAGATAAGCAAAAACAGAAATAAAAAATGAATATAATGTGTGCTTCTGAATGGGATCCTGTAGCAGACAAAACATAAGTATCAATTAATGATGTTTGTGAAAATTGCAGGCTTTGGTTATTGAAGAGGCTTTTAAAAGTACATTCAAATATACTATATAACGTTTAGCTAGGAAACTTGGGGTATGGAATATATAAGAAATACAATTTACATAACAAAAATCTTATAACTATAAATTCTTTTCTAAATATTTTGAATGAATGAAATATTTATTATTTATTGCAATCATGTACATGGGGAAGGCTAGGTTGTTGTTGCATTTAACTGTGCTTCAGTTATTTTTCTGACACAGAAAATTATCAACAAAGATATCAAGATGAATGACTATTTTCTGGGAAATGTAAACATGACTGGAATGGGTGATGGTGCTTGTCAACTTCATAGGAACGAGAGTCACTTAGATGATGAAGCTCTGATCATGCCTGTCAGGGAGATTCAAGATCATATTAATTGGTGTAGAAGGAATTACGCTGAATGTGGACATTGTTCAACAGACTGCATCCAAACTGAATAAAAGAGAAAGGGACTGAACAGGAGTATTTCTTTCCCTTTGAGCCCTAACCATGGAGACAATATAGCCAGCTACCACCTGCCTTCAAATTTTTCCCATGATGCACTGTTCTCTCATACTATGAGTTAAAACAGAGTACTTTTTTTAAAATAAATTGCTTCTTATCAAATATTTGGTGACAGCAATGAGAAAAGCAACTCATTTTTGTCTGGATAGAAAGAAATAGTAAGAAGGTACCAGAGACTACTTACAGGCTTCTATGGTTAGATAAATGGTGGTAGTGACAAAAATGAAAATTTACAAGAAACAAAACTATTAGAAAACTAAGTGAGATGAAAAGAATTCATTTTTTCTATGGATTCTCAATTTTGATGTACATACACACAAACACAAACACACACACACACAAAAGGCTATATTCATTATGAGTTTGGTTTTAAAATGTATTTGAGTATCTTCAATAAGAATTAAATTTTAAATTAAGTATTAAAAATTAAGCTAAAGTACAGTTGAATGAAGTTGATTGGGGTCTTTAGATATGTAATATGATTATAAGAATATTTCCATGAACAGAATTTTACATATTACATATGATTTTTCAAAACTCCTTTCTTTTATGAAAATTATTAATGTAAGTATGTTTATAATTAAATTAAATATACAGTAATTTAATTGTGGCAGCACATTATGATGAAAAATATTTGTTAAATTCTAAATTAGTGGATGTTTGGCTGGATCTCACAATGAGAGTTAACAATATACCTTTAGACCAATTAAGAAAAGATGGCTGCTATTCTATAATATACACAGCCTCTTTGTTGAACCTTCCTTTAAGATAATCATATACTATTCAATCTTATTTGCATTGAATTTTCCATGTAATCAACTTTTACAACCTCAGATAAGATATAAATATAAGGGCTGGAGAGATGGCTCAGAGGTTAAGAACACTGACTGTTCTTCTAGAGGTCCTGAGTTCAATTCCCAGCAACCACATGGTGGCTCACAACCATCTGTACTGAGATCTGGTGCCCTCTTCTGGCCTGCAGGCAAACATGCAAGTAGAACATTATGTACAGAATAAATAAATAAAATCTAAAAAAAAGATATAAATATAATTATGATTATGCAAGTCTTTAGATTTAAGATAGATAGATAGATAGATAGATAGATAGATAGATAGATAGAGTTCTAAAGGTTTTAAATAACTTTTCTGGACTTTATAATAAACCAAATCTTTTGGCTGAAACTTAAATGTATTATCCCTGCTTTCACATGCAAAGTTAGCTGCATAAATCTAAATAAAAAGACAACAATACTTGTCCCAACCTGTGAAACAACCTGGTATCTTGGTCAAAATTTAAAAAAATTATCTGAGTGATAATTTTTATTAAGCTTACAATGAGACGCTAAAAGTCCTTGTGACTACCATTACTTTCAAAAGACTCAGTACAAGATATATTTAATTGTCTGAATATCAATTTTAAAAATATTATTTTATTTTGAAATCAAAGAATGCCTATAAGTGGATGTCTTCTATCTTGGAGCTGATCTGTCCCAAATACCCAGCAGCTCCTTCTTAAAGTTATCACAGAGAGGCTTACTATTCCTAAAAATGCTCAACTAATAATTCAGGCTTATTATTATCTAGCTCTTACATTTTATGTTAACTCACATTTCTTATTTATGCTCTACCATGATGGGTGCCTTGTTTGCAGTACATGACTGTCTTGCTCTCTCTACATCTGGCAACAATCTCCCTGAGTCTGCCCTTCTTCCATTATCCTTAGCTTTGTCACACAGCCTATACTTCCTGCCTGGCTACTGGTCAATCAGCACTTTAGTAAACCTATTCAAATAAAAAAATCTTTGCAGTGTACAAAAGGATGCCAGTTAAACTGTTAACTCTAAGTGAAATGAGCCAGTGTTGCTTTCTCCTGCCTTGGGTGAATGCACTAAACATAAATTAAGATGGATGTATAGGCTTCACATTAAAGAAATAAACCAAAGACTACCCTTTGGAGTAGTTTGATCACGCCGAGTTTGAATTCTCCAGTTCTCACCATACATCTTTTGTCTCACTGTAAATTGTGGTTTTGAGTTTGTCAGTAATCTTTCAGTTGTATAACTCTCTTTATGGCTGCATAAAGTCTAAATCTCTGTCCTCGTATCTGTATTCTTAACAAAGGGCTTTTGTTCTAGACTTAATGGATAATACAGAAAGTACCACACGAGAAATAATTGAGAAATATACTCTTAAAATATTTAGCAAAATTATACAGGAGATGATTGATGCAAAATCACACTCACATAAAAAAGCAAGTATGACAAAATAAATCAGCTCATTAACTTAAATCTATGGTAGCTCCCAATATTTAGGGCGGCTATTTGTTTATATACATGGTTTGCCTGTTTGTTGCTTTCATTAAACAATTATTATAACACATAAAAGGTACATATGTTACTCTGGGACAAGGTGTGGAAGAGTCAAATTTCAAGATTACAAATATGCATTACCATATATTATAACATATTTTTTCATGAGATATCCAGGCAAGCAATTTAGGTTGCTTTAAATATTTTTTTTTTCTTCAAAAAGGTCCGTTAAACAAAGAGGCTGAGTACACAGAAGGACATGAGTTTTAAGTCTTAAGTGGACATAACATATATCATTAACTTGACTGTGAAGTCCAGCAAACATCTGCTAGAACATAAGAGATACTTTCATAGTAATATATCACCATTTTTCCATTAGGTGTGTTGGATCAGAAATTTTAAAAATGCATTCTGTATTCTAATTTAAAAAAACAAAATATTCCAATTAAAAAGTGTCATAAAACTGATGATTTCCTTGAAAATGTGGTTCTCATTTTCTATGCTTTAAACCTTTGCCAGCTCTCTTTGTAAAATGGGTAATCACCAGCTATGCCTCAGTCGTAATTTACATTCTGCAAAGCCTGGACAATAGCTGCATTTGCAGATGTGTTTCTTGGTGATATTACACTTTCCCTTTAGGAAGCAGTAAGTGCTCAGTTGTGAAGCTGATGTCAGCAGATTCCTCCATTTTGATCTTCATAAGGTTATGCTTTGAAAATTAATGGGACAGCTATATTTGAAATCAAAATCAATTTACTATTTTCTACAGTGGAGAATGAATGAATTATCCAGTATAAAGTGGGAGCCTATAACGACTACAATCCCATCTCACTGTTCTGCTTTTTAATAAACTGTTCATGCTTTAGTCTTGCTGTTTATGACATCAAGGGGACTCTTCTGTAAAATTACAGCAATAAATTCCACCTTATGCAAGACAGTTTTAGTTCTTCTTTTCTGTCTGTCATCTTGTTTTGCAAATAATCAAGACATGACAAAATTGATTAAAGATTTATCTTCACTCCATGAAATACAATAACTGCTTTACTTAGCAAAAACTAGCCATCAAAAAGAAGAGCTAAGATTAGACTGGGCTTCTACTATTTAACACACACGTAGAGGCAGACAATATTTTGGTGAACTAAGACAGTTTGCCTACATTACCACTGAAAATGGATTTGCTGTAGTTTAAGATGAAGCAAATTTAATTATTACCTCTAGAATTTGTCAAAGTGTGTCAAACAGTTATAAAAATGCATTGTTTACTAGCATCTGCTGTCACATCAGTTTTAGAAATATGTAAGTCCACAGAGATTAGTTATAGTTTCAATATACAGCATATAATTCCAAGTGTAGTCATAAATGCTAAAACCAGACATATCTTACAAACCTGAATATTAAGGTTATTGCCACAACAGCAAGAATACTGGTTTTCTGTTTATAAACAATATAAATTTCTAAATTAAGTATTAACATTTACATTCAATCATTCATCATGTGCCATTATTTAATTGAACTTTGAAAAATATTCCCTTCAAAAAAGAGATCGTTTCAAAACTAGATGTTAATTTTTCTGATTTACTTCCATTGTAACTGTCATCAGTGAATAGAAGGCTCTGAAATGTGAGTTTCTCATTCTATGCTTCCAAATAGTCTTGACATCTTTCCTGTAATCTGCTGACATTTTTAAAACAAGTAAGGAGGTGTGAATGTAGCACATAGCTCTAGACTCAGCTACTACATTTCTGTTTCCCTTTTTATTTATACAAGTTTGTCAACATTTGTTTGACGAACTTAGATTAAAATTAAAAGCCAACAGCTAACATCAAATTAAATTGAGAGAAACTCAAAGTAATTTCACTAAAATCAAGAACAAGGCAAGGCTGTCCACTCTCTCCATATCTCTTCAATATAGTTCTTGAAGTTTTAGCAATAACAATAAGATAACATAAGGAGATCAAGAGGATTCAAATTGAAAAGGAAGAAGTGAAACTTTTGTTACTTGCAGATGATATGATAGTGTACATAAGTGACCCCCAAAACTTTACCAGAGAGCTCCTATAGTGATGTGGCAGGATAGAAGATCAACTCAAAAAAAAAATTGTATCCCTCCTATACAAAGGATAAAGAAGCTGAGAGGAAAGTCAGAGAAAAAGCATCTTTTACAATAGTCCCAAATAGCATAAAGTATCTTGGGGTAACACTAACCAAGGAAGTGAAAGACCTATTTGACAAGAACTTTAAGTCTCTGAAGAAAAAAATTGAAGAAGATACCAGAAAATGGAAAAATCTCCCCTGCTCTTAAATAGGAATGATAAACATAGTAAAAATGGCAATTCTACGAAAAGGAATCTATAGATTTATTGCAATCCCCATCAAAATCCCAACACAATTCTTCATAGACCTTGAAAGAACAATAATCATCTTCATATGGAAAAAAAATCCAGGATAGACAAAACAATCCTATACAATAAAGGAACTTCTGAAGGCATTACCATGTCTGACATCCAGCTCTATTTCAGAGCTACAGTAATCAGCTTGGTATTGGCATAAAAACAGCCATTGAAAAATGGAATTGAATTGAAGATCCAGATTTAATCCACACACCTATGAACACCTGATTTTTGACAAAGAGGCTAAAATTATACAATAGAAAAAAAGAAATCATCTTTAACAAATGTGCTGGCATAACTGGATGTCAACATGTAGAAGAATGAAAATAGATCCATATCGATTGACATGCACAAAACTCAAATCAAAATAGATTAAATACCTCAATATAATGCAGATCACACTAAACCTAATAGAAGAGAAAATGGGAAGTAGCCTTCAATGCATGGGCACAGGAGACCACTTCCTAAATGTAACCCAAGTAGCACAGACACTGAGAGCAACAATAAATAAATGGGACCTCCTGAAATAAGAAGCTTCTGTAAAACAGAGGACACATTTAATAGGACAAAAAGGCACCCTACTGAATGGGAAGAAAGCTTCACCAACCCCACATCAAACAAAGAACTAATTTCCAAAATATATACAGAACCCAATAAATTAGACAGAAAATTTCTAAATAACTCAATTAAAAAATGGGGTAATGAACTAAACAGAGAATTTGCAACAGAAGAATTTCAAATGGCTAAAAGATACTTTTAAAAATGTTCAACTTCCTTAGCTGTCAGGGACATGCAAATCAAAACAACTCTGAGATACCATCTTACACCCGTGAAAATGGCTAAAATAAAAAACAGTAGTGACAGCTTATGCTGGAGAGTGTGGAGTAAGGGGAACACTCATCCATTGCTGGTGAGAATGCAAACTTGTCTTGTGCAACCACTTCGAAAATCAGTATGACAGTTTCTCAGAAAATTGGGAATCAACCTACCTCAGGATCCAGAAAACTACTCTTGGGAATATACCAAAAAGATGCTCAATCATACTACAAAAAAAAAAAAAAAAAAAAAAAAAAAANAAACAGTTGTTCAACTATGTTCATAGCAGCATTATTTGTAATAGCCAGACCCTGGAAACAATCTAGATGTCCTTCAACTGAACAATGGATAAAGAAAGTTTGGCACATTTACATATTAGAGTACTACTCAGCAGTAAAAAAAATCAATGTCATCTTTATTTTGCTTGCAATAGGATGGAATTAGAAAACAACATCCTGAGTGAGGTAACCTAGACACACACACACAAAAAATTAATTTGGTATGTACTCACTCATAAGTGAACACTAGCCATAAACAAAGGATATTGAGGCTATAGTTCATGATTCTAGATAAGCTAAATAATAAAATGAACCCAAGGAAAAATATATATAGATCCACTTGGAAATTGGATACAAGAAAGATTTCCTGACAAAATTGTGAACATGAGGGTAGGGAGTAGAAAGAAGGGGAGAAAGGGGGAAGAAAGAAGGGGAGGGTTGAGGAGAACTTGAGGGAATGGGATAGTCAAAATTGATGAAGGACAGATATGAGAGCAAGGAAAGAGATATCTTGATCAAGGGAGCCATTAGGGAGTTAACAAGAAAAATGGTTCTAGAAAAATGCCCAGGAATCCACAAGGATGACCCCAGCTAAGACCATAAGCAATAGAGGAGAGGGTACCCAAACTGGCCTTGGCCTGTAGTCAGACTGATGATTATCTTAAATATCACCATTGAACCTTTGTCCAACAACAGATGGAAACAGAGGCAGAGATCCCATCAGAGCACTGGACTGAGCTCCCAAGGTCAAGATGAAGAGTGGAAGGAGTGAGAATATGAGCAAAGAGGTCAAGACCAAGAGGGGTTCATCTAATGAGACAATTTACTTGAGCTACTGGGAGCTCACCAATCCCAACTAGACGGGGAATGAATAAGCATACGATCAAACTAGTTCCTCTGAATGTGGTTATCAAATGGGGCTGAATGAGGGGCTACTGTCAGTGGAAATAGGATTTGTCTCTACTACATGTACTTGCTCTTTGGGATCCTATTCTCTTTGGATGTATACCTTGCTCAGCCTAGAAGTAGTGGGGAGGGCCTTGGACTTTCCACAAGGCAAAGTGCCTTATCCTCTCTTAGGATTAGAGGGGCTTGGGGTGGAGGGTGTGTGGAGGGAATGGGATGAGGGGAGGGAGTGGGAATTTGGATTGTTAATTTTTAAAGTAATAAAAAAATTTATAAGTAAAAAAAAGTCACATCCACACCGAGTAGTGAAAGAGACTGTATGATAAAATAGATGCTTTTGCTATTTCTATTAATACTTTTTTTTGAATGTTCAGAACTGAAGATAAGAAAAGCTGTAAGTATGCATCTTCACAAACAACAGAAAGAAAAAAAAATATTTTCTTATCTGTACATAAATAATGGGCAAGCTATTGTAACCCACTGTTACCGATAGCAGCAGAGGTCATTTGAGACGTATTTTCTGACAGAATGAGGCCATTCATTTTATCCGTGATTAGGTGAATAATGTCCCATGGCATTTTCTCCATTGATGCAACTTAACAGTGACAGCTTCATTTGCTGTTCACCCTGACCTTCCATTCCTCCTTTCTGAATATCCTTCTCCCTTCAGAAGCACACAAACTCATAGGTACCTCTGTAGTTCTAAAAATAAACTATGGTTGGTTCGTGGCTTCACAAACAAAAATAACTTAGTTATTAGTAGCAGTATTGATTTAATTTTATTATTATCTTGACACAAGCATTTATATTTAATACAACATTTCTAAAATTTATCCTTATAGTCTGAAGAGATGACTCAGTTTGGAGAGTACTTGACACACACATATGCATACCTACGTTTGGATTAGCATTTACATAAATGTCAGCAGCACAATGTGCTTGTGCAATTTGGATGTGCCATTGAGAGGATACAGGAGCAGGAGAATCCCTGAACCTCATTGACCAGTAAATTTATAAGACGAAGGTTCAATGAGAAAACTTGATGCAAAAAGAAGAAAAGAAAAGAAAAAGAAAGAAAAGAAAAAAGTACAAATCTACCCTATGGCCTCCACAAGTTCAGGCTTGCCAACACATTTATGTTCACACATACTCACATAAACATGCATCTCTCTCACTCTATCACACACACACACACACACACACACACACACACACGTTTGTGCCACTATCGCACCAGCATATCATGTTGCCAAGTCGGCATCATGACCAGTGTGTAGCTAGGTTGGCATGCAGAGAACTTTCCAGTACCATGAACACTTGTCACTAAGGGCAAAGGTCCTTGTTAGAGCCAAATTTGACTTCTCCATATTAAATGAGATATGCAAGTGTTATGTTCAGCAATGGGGCATTTCCCTAGTTTGTGGAGATAAACCAATAGCCTTAGTTATTCAGGATTTACTAACTGGGACCACTTGGCTAATGACGCAACTAGATGTAACTAATTCCCGGGAACTGGAGATTTCACTAGATAGAAGAAGGTGTTAGTGGGGGCTCTATCTCTCCTATTACTTGCTGGTTCCATTTAGATTTCGTTCATGCATGTACGTATTTTAAGAAGCTGATACAGTAATGGGATTCCATATGACCTCCTTAAATGGACCTTAGTGTTAGCACTCTCCTCCACCCAGAGACCTGTTCACTCCTTACAGTCTCCTCCTGTCTCTCCACAACGATTCAGTCTCTCCTTCTTTGGTAGATTATCCTCTCATTGTCCCTTATTCTATACCTAACCCCTATGATTATACTGATTGCGGCATGATCATTGAATGCAGACTCAAAAAGACAAGTTATGTGTTTTATAGTATTTTACATAATTTAATATACTTTAACAATCTTAGGTTGAGGTATTATACTTGATAAAATCTGGATCAGTATCCAATATCCATTTTGAAATTTAAATTCTAACAAGAAAAAAACTGCAATTTTACATATACAGAACAAAACCTATTCTATTTTCTTCACACAAAAAATTTAACTATCTAAAACTGTTCTGTTTACCCTGATGTCAGCATGGATAGGAGGATAAATTTTACTTCCAGGAATGACTGCAGAGCAGCTTCCAGAACAGTTATGGGTAAAGTATAAGAAAAACTCTCCTTCCCACCCACCGCCTGTCTCTGGGGGCTTCTGCCTGGGGAGTAAGACATTTAGTCTTCCTCACTCAGAGACATAAGGAAGAAGAGTGTCGACTCCCACAGATTGTCTTCTGACCTCCACAGATGTCTCCTTTTGCATCAACCCTTACAAATATCAGTCAATGTGCTTTTAATAATTAGAAAATAATGGCTTATAATAACCAAAGTTAGCAGAAGACAGGCCGTGGGAAAATATGCGAAAATCCGAGTTAATATCCATAAAAGTGAAAGGATTCGAAAAATACCGAACTACCAACGCTAAAAGTATTGCTTAGGCAAAGAGATTTTAAAGGGGAATCTTTCAAGGGGCAGGTGAGATGGCTCATTAGTAATTGAGTTTTCCTGTCAAAGTGTGTGAAAGTGGGTTTTTATACTAGAACTCACTTTAGAAACCATGCTGGTGTACCTTCCCCCTCCCAGCGGTGGGGTCAGGAAGCATGAAGGTAAGAGGATGGATAATGTGTCCAAAGCATTACCACTGCTACTCATTTGCTGGCCTGATGATTTAGTAACCAATGGCTTCATAAATAATAATTTGGAGAAACAATTTTTAAAACCTGGCATTGACCTGATCGTCACACACATGGGTACCTGCACACCCAGCTACACAAACACACACTTAAAGACAAAAGAAAAAGCTGTCAAACCTGAGATACTTTCTTCTGTTTAGATGGAAGGTGAATTTATGGAGTAAAGAATGGACAGACAGATCTGCGCATATAACTGTCACTAAGGAATTAAAGAAGCAGTGTTAGGGACTCAGTCTCAGTGACTAGTTGCTCATGGTTAAAGTTTTCCCTGTCTTTGATAAAGAAGGTTGTTTCAGAAATCAACTCTGTCTTCCCACATGTGACAAAAAGCAATATCAAATGGCCAGTTTTAAAACTAAAGGTCGTAAGGGAATTCAGCTTGATATAATGACTACATTCATTTACCAGGTTTTGAAATGACCCTTTTTAACACTTTCAGTATATCTTGTTGGTATTTTCATACTTTTCCTATTTTCATTTTCCTTAACCAGTGTTTTGTGCAGGAGTGTTGTATTTTTGTTCCAAGTATTAGAATATAACACTTATTTTTCTATTACTGATTCCTTGTCAAATCTATTGCTGCTACAGGATTAATTTTGTTTTATCTAATTCCTTCTATATATTTTCAGTCCTATTTGGTTCAATTATCTGATGTGTCTTTGCATATTCTTCGTGCATATTTAAATAAATTGTGAATGCTGCTATGTTTAGAATACTTTTAAAAGAAGGGAGATTCTAAGTATTGATGATGTTGTTTTATCTGCATCAATGAATTGGTATTTGTTGTTCAATTACAAAGAGATTTATGATGAAACCTCAGATATAATATTGGATTTAAGTATCTTTGTAAGGAATACATCTGACAGATTAGTGTCTAAAATACTTAAGGAAAAACAAACAACCCACTTAACTGGTTCAACATTGTATTTACAATTTGGGTGCATTAAAATATGTGAATTTCTATTGTTCCAGATTCATAATATCTGTAAGAGCTTAATAAGAACAGTTAAAATTCACATGTAATAATTTATATGCAGTAGAAAAAAACTAGTACAATTAACTATATTCTGAGACAAAAATGAGAAAATCATGTGAATATTACTCTCAAAAGAAGACCCACAGCACCAAAGGTGATGAAAAGAAAATCATAGATAAAATGTACCATTTACTCTAATGTATATGTATCAAACTTTCAGTAACTTTTAAAAACTTAAGGTAAAATTCTTAAGATTATGTCCTATGGCAGGCTATGTTAATGAGAGAAGAACATTTTAAGCAGTTTAAAAATAACTATGTTAATGTTCATAAGTACCTATTTAAACTTTATAATTACTGTGTACTTTTGAAGTACTTAATCTTGTCTCATTGTATATAATATCAGTTTTGCTTTGTTTCTGTTGTTATTTGTTGATTTGCATTCTCATTAAAGTTGTTTTAAAGAATCTCAAATTTCTGTGACAGCTTTTGTCCAGTAAAGAGTACAGATTTTGAAAACTTACAACTTAAATCTGACATACAGAGATAAATGTTTCAGGAAATATTCTCTCTTTTACAATGCATTGTTATTACTATCCAGTCTTTATGCAAGATTACATTGTGGAAAAAATGATTGAAGAAATATACCATATCTATTATTATAAACATGCCCCTTCTCTGTGCTAAAACATTTACAATTCTTCAATCTTCTCATTCTGTAACGCGCAACACAAGAGCCATGCAGGCAAATGTGTGCTTCTACATAATTAAAGGATATTGAACAAACTTCAGCATCTACTCACTCTCTTCTGATACTGATAACACTATATAAAATTGTCTTTATAAAAATGTATGCATGATTGCCATAGTGTGGAATTATTCCTGCTGTATCTGGTTTCTTTTACTTATCATAGTGCCCATTGGGTGGGCATGACATGTTATAAATAATTTTTTTGCCAAATAATATTATTCCATGTACATATTATTAATCACTGGTCAGTTATGAATTTTTTTTCTAAATTTTGCCTATTGTATATTATGCTACAATATCTTACCATATTGCAAATATTTCACTAACATACTAATTCCATTCCAAATAGTAGCATGACTAGAATACATGATGGTTCTTTGCATATATTTCTTGAAGATTTCTAATACTACTTTCCAAAATAGCTCCACGTGATTACATTTTAAAGACTATGTATAAGAAGACTATTTTATTATTTTTGTTTATTTTGTAGATTATAATTTAATTACACAATTTCTTCTTTCCCTTTCTGTTCCCCAAAGAGTCCCATATACCTATCCCCTCTCTTTTTGCAAATTTATGGCCTTGTTTTCCACTAATAATTATTGCATGAATATATGTATTTGAAGATAAATATGTATTCTTAAATTTAACTTGTTGAATGCATTTGTTACTTGTATCTATGTTTTCAGGGATAGCTGTTTGACAGTGACAAACTGGTATTCTCATTGAAAATTATATTTGCATTTTTATCAGTCATATATAAATATTTTTATGTGTGTGTTGTGATAACATGTATATAAATAATTTGGCCACTTACTAGTCAATTTTTATTAATTTCAATTCATTGATATTGCATACATTGCAACCCACTGACTTTTTATGGTACTATTGAATATTCCAGACATCAACTCTTAGCCACATAGATAATTCACAAATGTTTTCAACAAATATTTTCTCTCATTTTTCATGCTCTTTGCTTTGATGATAATTTTCTTTGCATATCAGGTTTTTTTAGTTTGACATGATCTCATCGGTCCACTTTGTTTTTGCTGTCCAATCTGGGGAGGGGAGTTTATAAAAACAAAAAACAAAACCCCAGAATATATTTTGAGTTGATTTCTGTTGTGGTGAGAGGTAGTGGCCTTGTGTATTACTTTAAATGTAATTAAATTCTTTTAGTAACATTATTGGAAAACTTTTTCCTTTGTCCAATTTGAGGATATAAGAGTAATAGTTTTACTTAAAGATCATTGATTCTGATTTTTCTTGTTGTTTCAACAACTTTCTTTTTCAGGTGTTAGAATATGTTTATCTCCAGCTCATTTATGCCATTACCACTTGTGGTGGCTTGTATAATAATGTCCCCTTAGATTTGTATATTTGAGTGTTAATCACCTGAGAGTAGAATTGTTTTATTAAATTAGAAGGAAAAAAGAAAAAAATAATAAATTAGAAGAATATTGTGGTCTGTCATTGTTGGAGGAAGTGTGTCACGGGTGGTGAGATTTGAGATTTCAAAAGCCCAAGCAAGTCAAGCTTCTCTGTCTCTGCCTGTGTATCAGGATGTAGATCTCAGCTACTTCTCCAGTAACATGTTGACCATGCCCCGTCTGCAATATTCTTCACCACTATGATAAAGGACTAAGCTTCTGAAATTGTAAGCAGGTACCAAATAAAATGCTTTCTCTTTTAAAAGTTGCCATGATCCTGGTGTCTCCTCACAGCAATAGAATAGGGACTCAAACACCACTACAAAAAGACTCCACTGAGCTGGGTGGTGGTGGCGCACGCCTTTAATCCCAGCACTCGGGAGGCAGAGGCAGGCGAATCTCTGTGAGTTCGAGGCCAGCCTGGTCTACAAGAGCTAGTTCCAGGACAGGAACCAAAAAGCTATGGAGAAACCCTGTCTCGAAAAATCCAAAAAGAAAAAAAAAAAAAAAGAAAGAAAAAGACTCCACTGGTATTTAACCCTCAGACCTGAAAATTCTAGTTCTTACTATGTCATAGTGTTATATCCCTATACCAAGTAACTTCTTTTTAACTATATATATTTCATATATAAATAAAATAAAATGTTCATTGTATATATTGTATATACATGCACAGACTCACTTTTACTTACCACATTTTATCCTGTATTAACAGTGCCCTTAGTATAGTTTGTCAAACAAATCTGGGGGTCTCCCTCTTTTTTCTTAAAATCATACTGAAGGAATGACAAGTAGAAAGAATAAAGCAAACTAGTGTTCCAAGAGCCTTCAGATTTGGTTAGCATTTGCATCTTGTGAACTTCACCTCTCTTGTGTAATGGAATCTCTGATTTATTTGGATACTATTAGATGGAAACAAATAGCTCAGGCATTCCCAGAACATTTGTAATTCAATCCACTGGCAGACTCAAAGCTTCTCTTTCATTTAGGATTGGCATTCTATAGCTGTCCTTGTCTGTTAAAGCCACAGTAAACACCACTAACAACCAGCTGTTTCTTCCAATACTAAACCCAAAATGCTTCAAGCACTTCATGACTTGGCTTAAAATCTACATGTTAATGTGGGTTTTGAATAATATGATACAGTTCTCTAAAAGGACAATCACATTTACAGTTACGAAATCTGCTTTTAATAATACCAGAGTGCAAATATTATTGAGCATTTAATTTTCAAAATTTCAATTTGAACAGTGACAGGATACGGAGAATCATTTCTTTCTTCATGTGAGTTGACAGCTTGAAAAATTGTGAAGCATTATCTGCCTCAGTTGTTGCATGTCCGATACACTAAGCATAGAAATGACAGATAAAAGTGAATAGAGGCTGTCGCAGAAGGTGACCTTTTAACTGTGTTTTTAATTTGGGCTTTAAAAAAAATCTAAGGTTCACTGTGATGCACTGATACACATTCAAAGCCCCTGGTAAGGCAGACCAATTGAGAGTCTGATTCTGTTCTCTTATGAGGAATATTTACTAAAACATTAAACAGTAATTCTAAATGAGCATTAATATAGGAGCACTGACTGTGACACTAGGTTTAGAATATAACTCAATTTTTCTTACTTAACATAATATAGAAATAACATGAAAAGATTGAACATTAGTTAAAATCAAAACACTAGCTTCTAAAGATACTGTTTTTGTATTAAACAATATCTTAAGTCTGTAAGAACTGCAAACTCTCCCTATCCAAAGCTGAAATTCATTGAATTAAATATGAACAAAGATTGGTTATTATTGTGGGATAAATAGCAATACTTTCAATCATAAATTCCCACCATGTTTCTAATAAAGACATCACAAGCCAGATAAGGCTGTAATAACGAAGTTATCTCTAAGCATGCGCCAGTCTGCCAGCTGCCATCAGCCCTGCGCCGTTGGAAGAGCTTTGACTGAGTTCTAAACGGAGGGTATTCCTCAGGTGGTTTTCTCAGAGCAGGTAACTTTAAACAACAATTCAAAGTTTCAACAAGTTCAACTATCAAGCATGTTGAAGACTTTAAAACTAACCAGAATTAAATATCAATAAAAAACATTAAAAATGCAGTTTCAGAACAGTGAATAGAATCTAATTATATCATCTTTATCATTTATAAAATGCCTTCACTTTTTGATATGAAAATGATTTTTCTTGAGAGAAAATTGTGGACTATTAACTATAAAACAACAACATCAAAAAAAGCAATACTACAGTCATCTGAAAAAAAATGAAATGAAGATGTAAAAAGTATTAGTGAATAGCCACATTATTAACACTGAAAGGAAATTTCATCTGTTACCACTTTTTAGATATTTGCACCGTAGCCTCCAGTTAAATGCTTTGAACACAAGCTACAATCAATGATATTAAATGATGAACTCTTTAGATATGATGCTTTTTTCTAATGAGGCACATGGCAAAACTTTTCTATAGCTACTTTGGATTGCTCTTACAACATATTGTTAAATAAACTGAAAGAACAGTATGTTCGCTGACATAAAGCAATAAATAAATAAATAAATAAATAAAGTGCAATAAATTAGGTCAGAGTCAGAAATGTTTCTGTTAGAGAATAGATACTTGAATACCAAGACATCAGACTGTGAAGGAACTATGGTATAGCTTTGTGCATACTTAATATCCAAATGTATGAAATGTCTTAATGGTTTATGGTGCTTTTGCTCACACAATTCATAATGGAAGTGCCTTACTTATTTTTATTGAGGTGTATAAACAATTATACATATTTACAAACAATGGAGAGCTACGATTTATGTTAATTCTAAGAATGTCATTAAAATATTACAAGGCATCAAATTATATTTGAAATTAAACATAAATGATTAATACAAAGAAGTCCTGAGCTGAGCTTCAAAAAAATAGTAAGAGAAGAATAAGTAGAAATAAAAAACAATGTATAGGATACACTTATACATATGTAACAAAAAGTAACAAATTTGAAAGAAAGCAAGAGTATGTGAATGGATTTTGAGGAGATAAAGATAATGAGGCAAAAAGGCAATCACAGTAAATATGTATTTTTTATTTTTTAATGAAGATAGATTCTCTTTTACAGTGCATCCTGACCACAGATTTCCTTACTTCAACTTCTCCCAACTCCCCTTCCTCTTCCCCTCTTCCACCAGTGCAACTCCCTTTCTGTTATCCTTAGAAAAAGAGGCAGGCCTCCAAGATACAACAACCAATCATGAAAAAATACAAGAAACACCAAGACAAGGCAAATTCACTCTTATAAAGACTGCACAAGGAAACCCAGGAGGAGGAAAGCAAGTCACAAGAACAGACAAAATGTCAGAGACACACGAGCTCCCACTATTAGAATTCCACAAAACCACCAAGGTAACACTCATACATATACTGTAGGCAGAGAACCTGGAGCACACCCAGGCAGGAGCAGTCTCTTTGAGCTCAGGTGAGTCTCGCTTAGTTGATTCAGCTAGCCCTGTTCTCCCTGTGTTCTCTCTCCTCTCTGACCCCTACAATCATTCCTCCCCTCTTCTGCAGGGTCTGAGCTTCAAGGAAGAGCCTGATAGAGATCTCCAATTTATACTACATCTCCGCATAATGTCTGGCTGTGGGTCTCTGCATCAGCTCCCATCAGCCATCAGAGATGGAAGCTTCTCTGATCACTATTGTACAAGGCACCAACCTATGGTTATAGCAGATTTTTGCTTTTGCTTTTGCTTTTGTTTGTGTCTTGCTACTTGTGTTTGGTTGTACTCTAGGTTTCTGAAGTATCCATCCAGTCTCAGGTTCGTGGCCTTTCAGGCATTGTGGGGTATAAGATCCTTCCCCTGACATGGGGCTTAAGTAAAATCATCCCTTTCTTCCCCCCACCTGATCTGTTCCACTCCTTTACCACCTTCTCCAAGTCTACCACAAAATTTATTCTATTTCCTTTACCCAGGGAGATATATGAATCCCCCCTGGAGCCCTCTTCTTTACTTCACCTCTTTGATTCTGTGGATTGTTGCTTGATTATCATTTACTTAACATCTAATATTCACTTATAAGTGATTTTACATATCATATTTGTCTTTCTGGGTCTAGGTAACCTCAGGATGATTTTTTTCTTACTTGCACCCAGTTGTCTGTAAATTTCATGATGTTATTTTATTAAACAACTGAACAACGCTCCATTGTGTAAATGCACCACATGTTTAAAACACATTCCTCAGCTGAGGGATATCTATGTTGTTTTCAGTTCCTACTTATTATGAATAAAACTGCAATGAACATAATTGAACAAATGTCCTTGTGATAGAATGGAGAGTCCTTTGGGTATATGGTTAAAAGAGTTGGGGCTTGTTGATTGTCAACTTTGATTTCCCTATAAAACTTTACCTAACGTATTCTTTTCTTTTACACTTTTTGTGTGTTTGTTTATAGTTTTTCTCTAGAATTACAAACATACATATCATAGTCTCTTTGTAAATATTATTTTTATAGCAGGTCATAATCATATTGTATTCAATAAGATTTTTAACTTCTTATATTCTAGATATTATAACCAACGCATTTCTTAAAGTTAGAAATCAAGCCTTAGTTTTGTGTGTGTGTGTGTGTGTGTGTGTGTGTAATGGAGAGTCGTGATTGCAGAACACAATATGGATTTTCACTAAGGGCACCATACTTATGAGAACTCAGGGTTTCATAAGTTCTTCATTCTAGTTTCTTGTATTGGGAATATAGGATCTAACAAGGGCAAAATGATATTAACTATCACTCTATAACAATAAAATTCATAATGATGATTATTATTATTAACATTTTAAAATACCTCATTATACAGTTTGGGCTAGCCCTAACTCATCCTTGCTAGAGGTAGGATTACATGGACATACTACCATACATAACCAGATGAAAGGATATTTTTCTGGCAACTACTGCTTTAAAATATTTAAAGTAGAATGATCTTTTAATAGGAACTTGGTGACATGATCCCTTCCATCTGTCTGAATTCCATTCATACAAGAAACTCAGTACGGACAAGTACAAAAGGCATTGAGAAAATGCTGAGAGAAGCAAATGGCTTTGTGTCCTGAAGTCTGTAAAAATACATCAGGTCAGAAATGTTAGAATAACATTTTAGAATAAGACTTAGAATAAGTTTTGTCAGAGGAAGAATGTTACTGGGTAGAACTGATCACCACATTTTTTAATTTATGAATAAGGCCTCACAGTTTCAAATGTTATCAGTACTATATGCTGTCCATCTGTCTCACATTGGGCTCAGTAACATTTCGGAATGGATGTAGAAAAAATGTGATAATACTGAAAGCCAACAAAGCCAGAGAACATTTGGAGGGCAAAATTTCTCTTTCCTAGCATCCTAGTCTCATAGGAACTGACGTCAAGAGACCAATATTTCCCAGTCGCTGAATTGCTTCACAGTAGGACTTTCATCTTAAGTTTCTGTCTCTTCTTAATCCTATCATAATGAGGGCCACACTGGCAGAAAGAACAACCAACTTGTATCTGCTGTGTTTTCAATGTGAAATGTCCTCCATAGTGATGTGGGAGTGTCATATATCAATCTGTTGATTTCATTGGTTAAGTAATAAACACACTGCTTGGCCTCATAGGTTAAAGCATTGGTGGGAGGAGTAAACAGAATAAGATGCTGAGCGGAAGAGGAAGTGAGGTCAGACTCTGCTCTGCTCCCAGACAGGATGGATGGAGGCTAGACTCTTCCAGGTAAGCGCACCTTGGGGTGCTTACACACATCATTAGAAATGGGCTAGTCCAGGTGCAAGAATTAGCCTGTAAGGGTTAGAGTTCATGGGCCAAGCAGTTCTTAAATGAATACAGTTTGTGTGTTGTTATTTCGGGCATGAGCTAGCCAAGCGGCCGGGGTGTTGGGGACGCAGCCCCGCCGCTCTTATTTCAACACCATAGGACCCTGTGTCTAGACTAGGGTTTCTTACATACTGAGCTGTTTGAAAGTCAGGAGAGGAAGCTTTGTCAGAGGAAGAATGTTACTGAGTTGCCTGGAAGAAATTTAGACCTATTGAGGCCCTGAAAAGGATAGCAACAACTTGCTGAGCAGCCAGAAGTCTGTGTGATGTGTTCCAGGTTTCTTACTGTGTTAGCTGTCATTCATGCTGGGGTGGGCTTTAGTGATGCAGCTGTCTTTTGAGTAATTTCTGCTCTTATGAGTATCTGCTTTCCCACATCCCTGTAAGTAACCTCAATAAAACTCATGGGTTTTCCAAGTAGTACTTTAGTGGTATCTGTGTATCTGCAGGCCCAGTATATTACCTAGGTATCCTGTCCCTTTAAGAGACAAGCCTTCTCCACTCCCAACTTCCCCACTTCCATCTTAGCAAGTGAATCTCCTGCATCCTCTCCAGCCTGATCTCTCTCTTTCTGTCCCTCTTCTGCCTCCCTCCCCCCACTTTCTCTCTGCCCTTCTCCTGGAGAGGCAGCTTCGGACTCTCTTTTCCTCCTCCTTCTCCCTCCCCCTGTTCTGTTTCCCTTTCCTTCCATAACTAAATAAATAAACTCTGTATCCAAGCTCTCTCTGCATGTCATATCTGTCTACCTCCCAATGAGGCCTTAGTCCACCCACCAGTGAACCCATTAAGTCCTTGGGTGGCCCTCCACTGATATACCCAGATTTAAACCATAAGTAAACTGCTCCATGCTCTCAATACCTCCTAAGTTTGTGTCAGCTCCAATATTTCAAATAGGAATCCAACAATACTGTGACGCTTTCTTAGGTCTGACCTGTATTATATAGTCACTATCCAAAAGTACATTGGATTCCTATTTGAAATATTGGAGCTGACACAAACTTAGGATGTTGTTCCCAGCCTCCCACATCCTCCTTTCAAGATGAACTGAGACAGACACTTCTGCCATTGCTCTTCTTCATGATGACATTTGATGACGATTGTTGGCTCAACATGTGATCAAATGGACAGAAAAAATAGCTGTTTTCTTCAGGTTTTTTTGACTATCCCAGAAAATTGACGCATGTTAAAACCAAAATAAGATTCTATAGCAACAATAATATGAGATATCATTTTATTTGAATATCAACAATACTAATAATGATTTATTATGAATCCTTTCTTTTAGGGAGTTTTGCAAATGAAGAATTCATATCAATCATATATTTTCCTCATGAAAATTTAAAAGGAATGTTTATATGATTAGCATGACAATGACAATTATGTGTTGATAAAACACTTTAAAAATTATTGCATATTTTCCATCTTCCACTTTCAAATATTGTTCCTGTATTTTAAATCCATATTTGTGCCAATGACATGGTTCAGTGTTAAATGAACTTATCACAAAATATAAGACTGTGAGATTAGCCCTAGATCCAATATGATTAAAGAAGGAAATCCACTCCCAAATAGTCTGTCATATACATACAGACACACTCACATAGTAAATAAATAAATGTAAGTTATATCTTTAAAGTCCATCTATACTAAGTTATAGAGCAAAATGTAAGTTGCATAAATTTTGCTTTTTAAGTTATTGTTAAAATAACAAAATACTACTATATACTTATCTGTGTAAAATTTTGTATTTGTGCTTGAGTTTTCAAATAGTGATCACATTCAGTATTTTACAGTAAGATATAGCAGTACTGCAGAATTTTGAGATATAAAAAGTGGTGATAATATAGAAATTTGCTAGAGATAATATAGAATTTGCTAGAGTAAATTCCTGTGCCTCTCTTGTAGAAGGGAACATTCACATGCAAAGGCAGACTGTATTTTAGGGTACAACCATCAAATGTATAAGACCAACCTGACATAATCTAGCCTCAGCTATGGGACAAGAAACTTCTCAAACAATTCTAAAAACTGGGGGTCAAGCATTCAAACATATGAGCCTAAGACATAATAAAAGTCTTGCATNGCTAGTCTACTTTTGTATAAGCTACATGGGAAAACTAAACTATTACTTTCATTTCAGAGGTTCTGTGGATATCACTGAGTAACATTATCTATTTATGCCTTTTAGTCTTATATTTAAATGAGTTTTTAAGAGCTAGACTGCTATTTTGTTTCTAAGATACACTCTCAACTAGTCTGCACACACATGGATCCATCCATAATTAACAACAAAGCAGAATGTTTAGAGTGCATTTGCACCTTATTTTTTATTTTGTGCTTTTACTGAACTAATACTTGTTGTATAATAAAATTATGGTAGTTAATATCTGTAGAAGTAGGTACAGATTTTGAAATAAAATATTAAATGAGTATTTGAAGTTCAGAGATACAATCAAATTGTTAATGATTTCTTTTCATAACTTGCAGGAGATAAACTTATAAAAGCATCATACAAAGCAAGCACATAGAAAAACTAAGAATCTTTTATATATTTATTTGTTGCTTCATTTTAAAAAAACTAGGTGTCTCATTATTGCTGCTGATGTATCTGAATTTTTTTATCCCTCATTACTTCCCTATGTGATGCATTCTGTGCTGTTCTATAAAGATACAGCAAAAACCCTTTGATAAGGACAGTGACAAGGACAGATAGATTCATCAGTAGAAATTGTTTAGCCAGACTCAGATTTAGATACATACAACAGACACACATGAGCTATAATCACACAGCAGACATTCAGTAGTCAAACCAGAGACACAAGGTGGAAAGTAGAGAACAAAACTTTGGGCTGGAGAGGTGGTTCAGAGGTTAAGAGCACTTACTGCTCTTCCAGAGGTCCTGAGTTCAATTCCCAGCAACCACATGGTGGCTCACAACCATCTGTAATGAGATCTGGTGTTCTCTTCTGGCTTGCAAGGACACATGTAGGCAGAACACTATTCATAATATATAAACAAATCTTAAAAAAACCCTTGGGATTGGCCATGGTTAAACTATTTAAATAGAATGTGCTTTGATTTCTTTCCTTAGTGCAACACTATTGCATAACGGTGGCTGAGTTTACAAGGAACAGATTTATATTAACTCACTCTTTACAATGAGAAAAATTTGATAAAGCTTCTAAATATTAAGTATCAGAACAAAAGACAATGTAGCATAAACAAAATAAACAGCATTTAAGGATCCAGAGTTTTCCTTTGCCTTATTATATCATATTTTGTCTCTTTTGGCTGTTTTCTCTTGGAGGCCTGTTCTTTTCTGAAGAGGAAACAGCCAGGGAGTGAATCTGGGGAAAAGGGAAGATTGGAAAAGCTAGGATGATTGGAAGGAGGGGAAACTGTGGATAGAATATATTGTATGAGAGAAGAATCTTTTTTTAAAGGACCAGTATTGAGTTTCACTGTGAACGTGCACTGTTTAGTTTTATTCGTGAAAAAGTCTCTTCCTGTAATTACAATATCACAAATGTGACTGTGGGCATGTAAGCCATCTCAATCAGTCAAGATTCTGGCACTGTGAACCTACTCAAGTATAATGTTCCTTTACAGGAAGGGACAAGTATTTGGTACTATATGCTTTCTCATGGTATCCTTCTCTTCTACTTTATAGGTTCCCATAGTAACTTAAATGTTAACTATCTAAAACTTATTCATATAAATTATTGGAAAAAATACGATATGGAGAAGTTATACCAGCTAGAAGATTAATTATAAAACATAATTGAAATTCCAGCATTCATCAGAGAAACCATACAGCTTTCCAAACTGGTAGAGAGACTTGATGAAAGGAAAAAAGAGACATAAATCTTGTGATTTTTTGATTCTTTTTAATATATATAAATCATAATTTATTCTGGCACCATACTTCATAATTCAGAAAGAGATATTTCTTATTCTAAAGCAAGTTAAGTCAAAGGTGCTTGTGAATTGAGTTTCTAAATCTTCCCTGTAGTATTACGTATCTCACAGCTCTCAGGCACCCACCCCACCAAACTCCCATTTAAAACTGCAGTTTAAAACGTTCCCTGTTTGCAAGGATTGCTGTCTTTGAAAATACGTTGCACCTTTCTACACCAAAGCTGCTTGAAAGGAAGGCTAAATTATATGCCTTGATACACATCTGGGCAAAGAGTAGCTTTTTACAGCCATTGAAAAGCTTGATTTTTAATTATTATCATTAAGAACAGATGTCATAAATAACTTTAATTGAACTTATAAAGCAACATTTGCTGTAATCACTTTGAATATCTTGAAACAACCAAAGGACTTTCCTTCCTTTTTTGCTTTAACAAAATACAAATAGAAGAGATTATTATTATTAATTCAATGATTTATTTTATTTTAGGTGTGAAATGCTATAATTAACACAAATCAATATCTGACTTTGATCTGCCTTGGGACCAGTTACTTATTTGAGCTGAAATGTCTTGAAAATTTGATGCATTCCTAAGTAAATGTCAATATACAAACAAATTCAGAAAATTTTTACCATTTGGCTTATGATCTGGACACAGCATTTAAATAAAGATACAAGTCTTCACTTAAGTGAACCACTTTCCTGAAGACTCAGGGATATATGCTGATGAGAGATATATGGCAGAGCGATTCTAACAGCCAGAACTAACAGAAAACTTCAAAGAAAGAGGGTCTTAAAAACTCATCAGGGATACTAATATCTGAACTCACAAAGACTGTGGCAGTTCTCACAAGACTATTGAATGCAAGCCAGATAGGGTCACAGCAATGACAGAGAGAAGAGAGAAGAAAAAGGCATTGAGCTGTGGTATAGAGAGGTGGAGAAGTGTGGAAGTCAGGCAGGAGTTTGGGAAGGAAAATCATGATCAGAATAGATTATATAAAATTGTTTATCAATAAAAAAGACAAACCAGCAAATAAAACCAAATATATCACAAGTGTAGTAATTTCTGTATTAAATGATATTGGGTTAAGTTCAGAATCTCTATACTGTGACAGTGGGTGAAGGTCTGGCTGTTGATGCTTCAAGACTTTGGTTTCTCATGTTTATAGCTCTAGGTACGTTTCCTAATTATACTTGACATAAGTTATGGTATGTTAAAACAATTAATTTGTTGGAAATTATTTTGGAATAGTCTTATTCAAAGCAGATATGCATAAAAAACTAACGGTTAGATTAGATATATTATATTGTTCCTTCTAAATGTAAGCATTAAAATTGTTTTCTATTTTATGAAACCAATAATCTTAACTGTCAAAATTTTAGTATGTAAATCACAAAGTATCTTGTCAAAAAATATAAAAATGCATTTTCAACAAAGTTACATGAAAGAAACAGTACAAAAAAAAAACCTGCTGGTTTTTGAAAGCCATGGCAAGCATTGCTTTAAATCTTATAAACATGGAAAGTCAAGCAGGTTCAATTATAGCTTCCACTCCTATTTGACATATGGCTGATTTTTTTTCATTTGATTGGACCTTGATAAAATGAAATGATACTAGTTTTGCACTGATAGAGGGGACCAACCTTGTCCAGTCTCAAAGAATATTTTTTTCTCCATGAAGACAGACTCACTCTTCTTTGACAAATGGAATACAACTACAAAGCAACAAATTAAAGGAAAATTTATTTCGCGAAAGTGCCATGACATAAAAAAATTACACATCTCTGACTAGTCATAGTGTTTTAAATTTTAGAATTTTTAATTCTTGAGCTAAAGAACATTGTTGGAAAATGCTAGAGATGGAGAGGCAATGCATTCTTGAATCCTATAACAGGGTGATGGCTCTAGAGAAGATCCTCTGTAGCAGACTCAAGATACTTCTAAATTTTTGTGTGTTGGATACTATATATTTGTCCCATTATTTTCTTTGTAGCCAAAGGAGTAAGTTCATGATGAATGAAGTAAATTTAGCCTCGTTTTCATTACATGCATTAAATTGGTTTTCATTAGTAACTTTAAATTCTTTGTATTTATATGACCTATACTATTTTTTATTATTAAAACCAAGATGAGTCTATCAAGCCTGTTTAAGCTTTTTTTAAAAAAAATAAATAAATTTGGATGTAGGAACACAAATTGCTTATTTTCTTGTAGTCTTGGGTCTACAGTTTCTTTCAATGAAGTGATAGTGTTTGGGTTGCTGTTTGGAGTGCCACACACTAATCACCTAGTTTAAAGATGACAGTTTTCAAGTAACAATTATTTATACCTATTAAAATGTTTAATCACAGAGCAATGTAAAACAGGAAACATTCCAACCAAAAAAAAAATGTTGCCACAAAATCCAAGAAAATAATGAAGGAGGTTTTTAAGGCTCAAATAAAATATGGGAAGTTCTCACTATTAAAAAAAAATAAAAAAAATCTCTTAAGCACTGGGCCAGCTGACCAGACCAGACACCAGGTAATTAAATTACCTTATGAAATAGTTCTATGAAATATTCATTCAATAAGACTGTTTATTTTAAGATCAAGCTCTTGCAAATAACTCAATGCTATTTTTAATATTTATTTTTAATAACTTCAGCTTTCAGTTCTCTTCTGTTTCATTGTAAAATGGACTCTCTAACATAACCTAGCATGAACTCACCCTCTTGGCAGACATCCTGATTCAAGTTTTAGCGTACTGTTATTTAGCAGGACTCATCATGCCTAATTTAACTCCTACCTTTTATTACCCCTAGCTCATACTATTTTTAGCCAAATTCTATCATCATTTTCTTTCGTTAAAAATACTTTTGCTAATAAATTATTGTATTCTAGTAGTTGGTTATTTTTTCCTAAGGCTTTATTAGTAAATTTAGATGCTTCCCTTTTTGATCAGATGAAAATCACTATATTTTCTTATAATATGAATGGAATTATTGCTGATTTCCTGTGCACACATGAGTTGAATTTCTTCTGATATATCTGATGCTTCTTTCGGGCCCACAAAGACATCTGGATGCTCATTAAAACTGTAAAAATACCAACTGAAAGAAAACAACCAAAACAATCACATTGTTATACTTCTGTAATGGAAACAATGATTTATATTTAAGAACAAAATAATTTCTGATAAAAAATATTTACCAAATGCTGAACAGTTTCCTATCAAGTTTCTTCTATTTGTTGCAAACAATAATACATGCACAAAATTATTTGAAGGATAAATAAACAAAAAACTATAAAAACTCCTTATATATTTTCTTCTCAAAAATTTTTCAAAAAGAAGTCATGCAGTCTATAAGTATACATATATATATGTGTGTGTGTGTGTGTATACTATTTTCACACTTTGTATATATGTATATATACTAAGCTAATGATAATTCGTAACTGGTAAATGGATCAATGACAATGGTATTACATATTTTTTTTTAAGTATAGCACTTGGGTGATCCAACTCTCCTTTTTATGTTAAAATTTCAAGTTTTCAAAATTTTGCAATCAGCTTTCCGCAGTCCACTGTTTACAGATGTATATCCACAAAAGAGGTACCTTTCAGTGAAGTCCACAATCAATCATATACTTCAATTGTATTCCCTGCCTTGAATTAACTTTCAGTTATATCAGGACAAATAGGAGATAATATTTCAGTATTTGAAGACTAAAAATCACTACGAAAATAAAAATGCACATGCAGTATATTAGTACAAAAATCTTCTATGTTAGTGGGAGAGTAACTCATTTGCATAAGTTATTTCTCCTACAGATGATCCCATGATGATTAATTGTCAATAAATATTAAGATTACCTGGAAGTGTTTGTGTCATTACTGTGAAACTAATCCAGGATCCAATCTGTTAAAATAAAAATTTAAGGTTAACAGACACTGTGGCTCATCTAGTCACTTGTGATTTTATAAGTAATTTGAAATCTTAAAACATTATAAAAGTTATGTATACAAAGAAATTATACTAATAGCCTTTACATATGAAAGCCATAAAGGGCCATAAAATATCGTGAAATTCACATTAGAAATGAGCATCATTTTAAAATATTTGCTATACTCAACATTCGGATATATCTCATGCTATGTTATATAAAACTTGCAAATATACTAAGTATACATGTATTTATGTAGAATATTAATTTTCCAGTCATTATCTTTGGAAAATATCGATCTGCAGACTGCATATAATATATTTAAAGCACAAAGTTGTGGGTTTAGTATATATAGAATACTATTCAGTTATTTGTAAACAACATACCTCATAGGTGTAGTTAGGACAGGAAACCAGGAAAAACAGCCATGTAAAGGGGTTACAATTTGGACTTGGGAAACAGGCATTGCTACCTTTTAGGAAAGAGAAAGTAATTCTCAATTCTGAACATAAGTTGCAAATGATACAGTGCACTTATTATGTTATGCTAAATTCTTGACTCTTGAGTACAATCATATAACACATAAAATGTCATCTATTCATGGCAATTTATTTCATTAATATCCTAGAAGAGTCATAGTTTCAAATGTTATGACATTTTGACTCAGAGGTAATAGCTCTCATTTTTAAAATATTTCTACATCTATGTTTTATAAAATTGTGAGAGACAAAAATATAAACAATTAATTAAAGAATTAAAGGATCATAGCACTTACTGTTTAATACCACACCTGCAGCAAAGATCTGTTCTAAATTATAAAGCACGCTTTGCTAATTTTTAACATTCTCTATTAGTGTCAAAGAATAATTGTATGAGATTTAAATACCTCAAAATTCACTACTAAATTAGTTAAAATCCAAAGGGAATTGTATAAGGATGTCATTTATATAAAATGAATTTGAAAGTGTCTTGAGAGTTATCCTGAATCAGTACAGTTAACATTCAGAAATACCACACAAATTATTTTGGCTAAGCAATCAAAAATGTTATTTACAGCTTTCTTATATTTAGCACACCATCACTTGATTTTTATTAATTCTCTCTCAGTAATTTTTTTCAGGGAACATTTTGGAAAAATAAATTTATATAATTATTTCAAGTTGAACTTTGAGCTGTGACACTTGTAAAAAAATATGAATTACAAAATTACTGTTTTGTTCTCTGTGGCAAAATTTAATCAGATAACACATCAACTAATCTCATTTAGTTACAACTGTAAAGTCATAGTAAAATGTCAGCATGCTATGTTAAAAAATTTAACTGTGGTTGAAATATCAAGTTAAAAATATTTGAAATAACAGCTCTGACTATTCCTCAGTTTATGACAAAGATGAGCACATGTTGCTGGTTCTCTTAGAACAGGAGTTCTCAACCTGTGGGTAAAGACCCTCATGGGGATTGAGTGACCCTATCACAGGGCTTAACTAAGACTATCAGAAAACACATATATTTAGGTTATGATTTATGACAGTGATAAAATTACATTTATGAAAAAGCAATGAAAATAATTTTATGGTTGAAGGTCACCACACCATGAGGAGATGTATTAAAGGGTCACAGCATTAGAAAAGTTAAGGATCTCTGTCTTAGAACCTTTTTGCAAACACCTTGTTTATAGCCCATAGAGTAATTAAAAGAAAGATTTTTGGAAGCTATTTCAGTGAGAGCTAAGAGATATACATGAGAAAATCTGAGATAAGTCTCTAATTAATGAATGTTTAGCTTCTAGGCATTGCATATTAATCAAGTGTTCAAAAACCCACATTTGTTTTTACTATTTGAAGACTGTATGATGACTGTGTCTTATAAACAGAACAATGATGTTTAAATGTATATAGTTTCTATTGATTATAATAATATTCAAGTGTGGATAGTTCTTTCTCAAGCTATACTTATTGAATTTCTACTAAAAGAATGTAGGTGTCTGTGTGTGTGTGTGTGTGTGTGTGTGTGTGTGTGTGTGTGTGTGTGTGTTTGATTCCAGATTTCTTCTTCTACGTCTCTCAATCTTATTTCTTAAGATGACTTTGCTTCCAGAACTTGGAGCTTTGCCAATGTGAAAAGAATCTATGGCTAGAAAATAGCAGGAATCTCCCTATTCCTGTTTCTCTAGGAGTGAGTTTACAGGCACACATCACTGCTTCTGTCTTTTAATATGAGTGCCATTGGGTAAAACTCATTTCTCATGCTTCTTCAGTAAGCACCTCACTGACTGAGCCTTTATCTAGTTCCTGCATATTAAAATGTTTTTTAATAAACAGTGATATACCATGTAGATTGGCTTAAGACGGCAAGACTTTGCTTTACTGATAACAGAGTCAGAAGAGTACACTCTCAAAATGCCTACTAATATTCTCTTGTTTCAAAAGAGAGACCTAGGGGTTGGAGAGATGGCTCAGTGGTTAAGAGCATTGCCTGCTCTTCCAAAGGTCCTGAGTTCAATTCCCAGCAACCACATGGTGGCTCACAACCATCTGTAATGGGGTCTGGTGCCCTCTTCTGGCCTGCAGGCATACACACAGACAGAATTTTGTATACGTAATAAATAAGTAATTTTAAAAGAGAGAGAGAGAGAGAGAGAGAGAGAGAGAGAGAGAGAGAGAGAGAGAGAGAGAGAGAGAGAGAGAGAGAGAGAGAAAGGTAG
>NW_026067949.1:36979609-36995289 GCF_014885135.2 Alexandromys fortis
CCCCCCCCCCCCCGCCAGAAATTGTCCCACCCAGACCTACTCTGCCACCCAAACCCAAGTATCTAAACATCCTCCTTCCTGGCCAGTCCTTTCTTGCAACCCCAGCAAACTATGTAGGCACAGGTGAAAATCAGATGAGCTGGGAAATAAGATTAGTGACAGGACTCTCAGCTGGACTGTCCCAACGTCCAGCTTAATTCAACCCCAGGGTACATCCTATGCCCCTTCCCCTCCTATCACAACATCAGCAAGGCAGCTAGACCCTGCTCCCCTCTGGTGGAATTCCACTGTTCTGTTGCTGTTCTCAACAGCCTGTACACTTGTGAGAGAACTGCCTTTAGGTAGAACCCAAACCACTGTTACCCACTGGATTCCTTCCCTCCAAGACTAACTCTGCCACCCAACCCCATGCCCGTGAACATCCTCTCCATGACCAGTCTTCCCCCATAACCCCAGCAGACTGTATAGGCACAGGAGCAAACCATAACAGTTGGAAGAAAAGCATAGGCACATGCCACATAAGATGAGTAAATGTCGGTGTAAGAATATGGTCAACAACTGAAAGAGCGATGCGGTGCCACCAGATCAAGTGATCCTACAATAGCAAAATCTGAACATTCCAATGCAGCTGGAACAGAAGAAAACAACCTAAAAATCGCTCTATGAAGATGACAGAAACTCTTAAAGGGAAAATTAAAAAGTCCCTAAAAGAAGTCGAGGAAAAGACAAACAAAAATTGGAAGAAATCAATAAATCCTGTAAAAAAAAAAAAAAAAAAAAAAAAAANAAAACTCAAACAGGTGATGGATTTGGTTCAAGACTTGAAAACTGAAATAGAAACAATAAAGAAAATACAAACCAATGAAATTCTGGAAATGTAAAATCTGGGTGAGTGAACAGGAGCTACAGACACAAGCATCAACAACAACAACAACAAAAAGAGATGGAAGAAGAATCTTAGGCTTTGAAGATACAATAGAGAAAATAGACGTATGAGTAAAAGAAAATGTTACAAAACATCCAGGAAATCTGGGCATCATGAAAATATTAAAAACTGAGAATAATAGAGTTACAAGAAGGGGAAGAACTCCAGGTAAAAGGCTGAGAAACAAATATTAAATAAAATCATAGAAGAAAACTTTCCCAGCTGAAAGAAAATCATGTCTATAAAGGTACAAGAAGCTTCCAGACAGCAAATAGGCTGACCAAAAGAAAAAAATGTAAAATGAGAACATGAAGATGAGAGGGAAATGTTATCTGAGGTCCTGGGAGTAATTAGTCAGAAGGTAGGAATGGAGGATGGTGTGAAAAAGTTACATAATCTGAAAGTATACACATTCCAAAAGATAAGTTTAAGTTTTGAAAGATCACCCTCATTTTCCTTCCTAACCTTCATAGGTGGCAAGGGTTTCATCAATTTACAGCCTTTCTGACAAGTCCCTAGGTCTGCAGTGTGAGAAAAAGTATTAAGTATAAAACAAGTTGGAAGAGTTGGATGAATATAGAACTAACCTGTGTGGTTTGGATGAGCCAACACTGTATTGATAAAATGATTTCCAGCTTCACAAATCTGCAAAATATATTACAGCTTTTCAATTAACAAGAGGAAATTTTACAACAACATTAGAAGCTTGTATAGACACCAATAATTTGTTACAGCAAGATAGAAGCTCTGAAGGTAGTCTTTACTACATTGGTAACCAGGTACAAATGTCTGTATTAATTTGCCAATGCTATCTGCTTTCTTCATGTTTTCTGGAGAATTTTCTTTATCATGAAGTTATTGTACATGTTATTAAAGATAGACTTTAAAACAGTATGCACTCTCAGCCCATTAACACAAAAGCAGTGATTTTAGTGCAAAGATCATGGTTCCATATTCAGTTGGTTTCAGCTTAGTTTGTGAGTTGACTGGAATACAGCACAGCATCCAGGCTATGGCATGGTTAATTCCTCATTTTCATAGTTGAGTTCACAGTGATTTAAAACACAGCAAACGAAGCATAACCAAGTTAATGATGAGCAGTTTGGCTAGGTAAGTAGCAGATAAAAATTGTAAAAGCAAACACAATAGATTTAATTGATACAAAGAAGCATCATCAAAGGCTAACCAGTTCATTCCACGTTGTCATAGTGGTGACGATGTCGTGATGGCCATCATTAGGTGTGATTTAACACTATTAGTATTTAAATTTTCTCATATAAATAAAACTTAAACTCTAAAAATGAAGTCAGTGTGACTTACTATTATGGATAGTAAGCCAAGATTTCAATGGAATTTACATTTGAATTTATTTCAAAGTAATATTAATAAGTATTAGTCTGTGAGTTGATAAAATCCACATTAGGAAATTTAGCCATGTGTACCTTAATGATAGGCTCATTATTCAACTTAATAATATTAGAAAAAACGTTTAATAATCTATTTTATTCAGCTACTATATTGGTGAATATGAAATAAGAAAGACATATCATATACAGAATTGCTTGAGTGGAGGTGCTTATTGTTTGCTGATTATTCATTTGTATACTTTTATTTTTCAAGCCTGTTAGTATATATTTTAATTTTTATATAATCTGTTTATATAGAGTTTCAATAATTTTTTAAAAAGTGATTTGTTGTTTTTAAATAAATAACCAATGAATGTTTACTTTTTAAAAATAAATACTTCCACATGATCCTATATAAACTTCATATACTATTTCAATTGCATGATTTAAATTAAATCTTCTTAAGTTGTTTGTATGAATTTGTTTTAGCTGCTTTGATTATTGGAGATAAAATTAATCAATAAATTATAAGACATTAATGTATTTGTGAACTTATTAAATGACTTAGAGTTATTAGTTTTGCTTCTATAATCTACTTCATTACCACAGTTTTTATAGTACATCAACCTTAAATCCATATAGTTTTCACAGATTATTTTGTGACCATTTAATATCAGACATTGAGTTTTGAGAAGGCAGATGATAAATAACATGAACTGATTGTAGACTAAGTAATGACCCAAAACTTACTTGTGAGACTTTTTTCTTCATTGGCTTTGTTATTATGTAGCTTGAAAAATACGAACTTTATGTTTACATAGTAGTTACTGATTTTAATTAAAACAGTAGTTCTCCATCCTGGGTCTTAATCCCTTTTGGTGTCTCATATCAGACATCATGACTATCAGATATATGCATAATAATTCATGACACTAACAAAATTACAGTGGGAAATTAGCAATGAAGTAATTTTATGACAACATGGGGACCAATATTAAAGGGTTGCAGCCTTAAGAAAGTTGATAATGACTGATTTAAATTATGACTATTTCTGTTAGTGAGTTGTAGTAAAATTGTAATTTAATTAATTTAAAAGATATAAAACATAATCCTTATATTTATTTTATTTTGTTAGTTTTCAACTACAGTTTATTTAAAATTAATTTTTCTTTGCAAAGAAAAAATTTGTTCCAACTGAAATCATTGGTTTCTATGGACTATATGCATAGAGCCATACACAATCTAGTTATTACGTATGTAAGTTATTTCAGGGAATTTAAGAAGGTATTAAAAAACAAATGACAAATCTTTAAATTTTAACTTAATCTTCAGCAAGGAAAAGGGTAAAATACATGCATTAATTAAAATACTAACTAAACTGAAGATAAAGCCAGGCACAGGCTGTTCTTAGTGTTTGCTACATCAGTACACATCAAATTCCAAAAGCCCATTTCTGGTCTTTTTGACTTACCACAGCAAGCACCATTTCTCCACTTTTTATTAAAAACTGTGATATACAAATCTGCATATCCTCTTGTCTAATCAAGTCCTACCTCTATATGCTTAAGGCTCTTCTGTGGTTTCTCTTGAAAAACATAATACCAGATACAAACAGCTTGCTATTTCAAGGGTATTTGCATTTTTTTCATGACAAGGAGGGAAAATTCAGATAACAAATGTTGATACTAGAAACAGAGCAAAGCTAGAATAAAAAGCTATTTGAAAGCTTAGCAAACCTGCTTGAAGTTTTGCTTTCTTTCCATTTTGTTAATCACTGAAGAAACAAAGAATTTAAGGGAACATTCTCTGTCAAGGAAATGTTAACTGTTCATAGACTGGTAAGCCTTTACTGAGCGAAAGCAAAGGGGAGTTGAAATTCAATTTAAAAATGTATCATTATTTATACAAAGCAGTCTATTTTAGAATTTTGATTATTTGTGTTTAATTGTAGCTTTTAAAGCAGGTTTAGTTTTAGAGGATGAAGATAGTTGTGAAATAAAAAAAATACTCAGTGCATTGAAAAATTTAGAATAGATAAAAATACATGTGGACTTCAAAATATATTTTGTAAGAAGAGCAATTCTGAAATATATAATCTATAATTTTTCTGAGTCATATTCTTCCTTTTTCTTGATTTGAGTGTGATTCTTGCACACATTTAAGAGATCAAAATTTTATTTAATGTTTTAAAAAGCAGGTAATTAGATACTTCCTAGACTATAACATCCATAGACTGGAATCTAATTAAGCATTTTATCAGAAGTCTTTAGCTTGATCTTTAAATATATTTTCTGATCACTCTTTGTAGCTTATGATATTTTTTAAAGTACTAGGTAACAAAATTTCAGTAGAAAGAAGTTATAGGGGGCAAAAGGATAAATTATAGTAGATAATAAAGAAATGAGTAATCAAACAATTTTAGTAGCATTCAATTGATTTGACTGTTGTGTTACCAGGTAATGGTCTGTTCTACTAAGAAACAGAAACAAACACCAACTTTAAAAAATAATAAGGGAATATAAAGGTTTGCAATTAAACTTTTATGAAAAAAACTTAGTACCTACGATTGAGGTATATATTTATAATTTAAATACACATTATTGGAGCTTATAATTATTTCTGCATTGATTGTCATGCATAATAACTAACTGAATGATCTTCTGTTAGTTTAATGAAAGATATCTTACAATGATCTGTCTTTAAAAGGAGTTGTAGTTTCTTCAAAAATAAAATACACATACAACATTCATATTAAAATTAGAAATAATCACACATATTTTAATTCATTTTTATAAATGAATATCTTCAATTTATCCAGTTATGTTATAATATATGTAGAACTTCGGGATGTAGATGACATATTCAAGATTGATCAAATCTGTAAGCATTATATCTTGTTTATTATCTGTTACCAAAAATGTATCTGAGTAACAAACGTTTGCAAAATTTAAATCCATATGGTAAGTGTCAATCATTCATAAATTTATCTGGGCCATTAAGTATTTTTCTCTTCCCCATAATTATTGCTTGCAAGAAGTTCAATGATGATATGCCTCACTTGCAAACTATCATTTGCTGCTAAGTAAAATTACATTAATTGTTTTCAATTTTAAGAAGTATTATAAAATGTCTCCAATATTATTTCTGCTTGCTAACAAAGGCATTCTTTTCTGTTTGAAATTCATCTTATGATGTGGGATTCTTCTCTGTATGCTGTTAATACCACTGGTTAATAAAGAAAGTGTCTTACACTTACGATAGTTAAGAGCTAAGTGGGGAAAACTAAACTGAATACTGAAAGAAGAAAGGCTGAGTATAGAGTATCCTTAGAGCCACCCTGAGATAGACGCCGAAACTTGCTGGTAAGCCACAACCACATGGTGAGACACAGATTAGTGGAAATGGGTTAAAATAAGATGTAAATGCTAGCCAATAAGAAGGTAGAGATAATAGGTCAAGCAGTGATGTAATTAATACAGTGGTTATTTCAGGAGTCTGAGCAGCAGGGAAATAAACAAGCGACCTTCTACAACAATCTTTTTTTTTGTTTTTTGTTTTTTAAAACAGGGTTTCTCTGTGGCTTTGGAGCCTGTCCTGGAACTAGCTCTTGTAGACCAGACTGGTCTCGAACTCACAGAGATCTGCCTGCCTCTGCCTCCCGAATGCTGGGATTAAAGGTGTGCGCCACCTTCACCCGGCCTTCTACAACAATCTTAACACTCATCTTTAAATCCAGAGATCTCAGCTTTCCAAAAAAAATCATTGAATCTTCATACAATTGAAACAGAAAATAACTGTCACCTGCTCATAAATGTGAAATTATAGTCACCTTGCTTCTCTCTACCACATTTCTACTAGATTTTATTACTGCTACAAGCACTGCTTGAGTACACATTAGCTTCCTGGACTTTGCTAAATTTTTCCAAGACTGTACTTCAAACAGCATTGATAAATGTATATGAAAACATTAATATTTGGCATATACATGAATAGAAAAACAAATCAGTTTCAAATTTTTGGAATTTTGCTTATGTTGTATTATATATTAATTATAATTTGGTTTTGATATAAAATTTAGAAAGGCTCTAACTTTAAATTTTTATGTTTTCATGTGTCTTTCTCATTTGATGCAAAGGGGAAAATGAGTACATGGTTATAGCACATTGGAGGAAATTAATAACTCAACAACAGGACCTAAAGGTAGTGGTACAAATCAAACCAAAATGAGATTGTAAACGTGGTTCAGACAGCAGAGGAATGCAGTGTGAGGAACGAGTAAAATCAGAGCAACAACCAGAGAGCAACAAAAGAACCCATCAGAGCCCAAAGTTAAGTAAGAGTTGGAATATTTGTTTTCCTTGTTTTTTNTGAACGCTGCCAAAATTTTCTGAGTAATCATGAAACATTACAAAAACAAGAAAAAATGAAGCTGCAGAGTTATTCTGCCTGGACCATGCACAACTATGATAATTAAATGTCTTAATGTATTTCACCAATATTAAATATTTCTAAAAAGTATATGATATACAATATTATAGAGTAAATAAAGGCATCCTACTATGTGCAAACATAGTCACCTATAAGATAAAACCTAACATTATTTGTCACAAGAGTAAAGCTAATATAAACATATTAGTACTGTTTGCTGTACTGATTTATTAGAAAAAGAAGGACTCTTACATGCTCATATAAACGTGTATATAATTCAGTAAATAAGCATGTTTTCTACATGAAATGATGGGGAAGGAAAGAATGGTGAGAACAATCTAGAAAGAGTCAATCCCTGGATTAATACTTGCTTCCACTAATTAAATCAAACAGATGCAAAATTTTTCTTCATACTGAATCAGTAAGTCAATAACTTAATGAATTTTTTTAATATTTATCTGTTATACTTATGAAAATGTTTGAATTGAGAAGTGTATAAATTTATAAATGTATATATGATAAGAATCATGGATCCTAATTTTATACTGCAGAATTTTGATAGGAAAATTTAACAACTTCTCAGTAAATTATATAAAGTTTGTTTTACTCCAATTTGTATGTATTTGTGTAAAATATATGTACTATGAAATTGTTATTTTCTACATAGTTAAACACATTTTCTACATACAAATTTTCCTTATGATGCATTTTCATATTCTTTTTTCCAATCAAAATATTTAAAATATCAATAAACATCACTTTTAATACATACCAGGAAATTGATAGCAGATACTATTATTTGTCTGTTTCCAAATGCTGTAAAGAAGAGAAAGCAGATGGGAGGCAAGTAAGCTTTCTTATTAGATCATTATACTGAAGACACTGTACAGACATTTCAGGATCCATCAGTCCTCTATTTAAAAAGATTGCCGTACGCTTTTTATTTTTAATATTGTACATTTGAAATTTAAAATATTTAAATTATTGTTCTTTACTCATGTGTTTGCTTTTCTTTGAATTCTAATAATATTTTAAATGAATAAAATGTAAAATCAATATGTTTTAGTAGGAACTTTTAAAGTAGAATGCATCTTGCTAAGTTGTCATTTTCCTAAGAACTCATTGCTAAGTTTCATTTATATATATAAAACATTGCTCAAGAAATAGTATACTTTGCAAAATATCATATCTGCTGCTTAACAATGTAATGAAAATGATCATATTTCTTTTATCATGTACCTCTCATATTTATATTTTAATTATATAAATTTTGAGTGTGCTTTGTAGTCTGTACTGTTGTACAAGTGAAGGAGACAGAGCTTTTAATTTTTTTATTATTTTAAACATATTTATTTGTTGAAGGGTGTATACTAACTCATGAGCATGTGGAGGTCATATACATATATTTATTTATATGACATACACACACATATAATGTTATATATGTGGTGCTTTGAAAAAGAATGAGATCCCAAAGGATGTGTCACTAGTAGCACTATTAGAAGGTGTGGAGTCGTTGGAGGAGTGTGTCTCTGTGAAGGTGGGCTTTGATGTCTCACGTATGTTCAAGCCACACCCAGTTTCTCAGACTACTTCTGGTTTCCTGTGTAATATGTATAACTGTCAGTACTTTCCCAGCACCATGTCTGCCTGCCTGCTTCCATGTACTACCAAACTGACAAAGGACTGAAACTCTGAACTGTAAGCCACACAATTAAATGTTGTTCTTTATAAGAGTTTTCGTGGTTACAGTGTCTTTTCACAGCACTAAAAACGCTGAATAAGACAGAAGTTGGTACCAGGGATGTGGGTATTTCTGTCATAGGCCTGACTGTAATTCTATTTGGAGGAATGTGTACGTTAGTACTTTGATTTAGGAGAGCAGTATAATTCTTGAATCAATGCTCATTAGGCCATACTAGTATGGTTACGGAAGGCAATGGTACTGTAAAATATTTGGGTGTAAGGAGCTGGCACACGAGGTTTCAAATGAGAAGAATTTAAAATGTTGCCTAAAAATCATTCCTGCGATAGTTTTACGGAGAAAGCATCTGCCTTTTGCCATTGTCTGAAGAGTTTGCCTGAGGCTAGAGTGTAGTGTTTTGGATTAATTAATTTGGCAGTGGAAATCTCAAAACAGCCTAGTATAGACTCTGTAGTGTTATTAACAGTGGTAACTTTAATGAAGATTTATAATGAAAAGGAGCAAGCAGTGCAAGGCAAATTGCAAAATGTAAAATTTGAAGAGTAGGAACACCAGGGAGTAGAATGGAGCTAGGTGCTGTGTTCAAGGAGATAAACAGATTAAGAAATGGAATAAAAAGACCTCATGGCGAGATCCCACCAAGTTGAAATTCCCACTTACAAAAAGAAATTAAAGAAGCACTTAGAGGCAGGTGTGATGGTTTAGGCCTTTAATGCCAGCACTCCAAAGACAGAGGCTTGCGTATCTTAAGAGTTTGAGGCCAGTCTGGTCTACAGAGCAAGTTTCAGGAGAGCCAAGCTTAGGTAGTGAAGGTAAACACGGAGAACAGAAAGCTGGTGAAAATCTATATAAACAAGGAGGGTATGTTCCAGTCCCAGCAAATAACGGAACTTGTCAACGTGGGCCACATGGTGCTCGCTCTACAGATAGAAAAGAAAATGGGGGCTATAGAATATTTCTCTGTGACCAAGGAAAGCAGTTTAGGCCAGGGGTGTCTCTGTATGGAGGAACCTGGATTTCCAGAGTCATGGGATACCTGCCAAGAAAGATGCTAGCAAGGAGTGGAAACAGCCCAAGAGAAAGAATTATGCTGCACTCAGCAAAGCAGAAAATAGTAGGGGTCAGAGGCATGCTTTGACAGCAGACACGAAGTGCAGAGTTTGGAATTTTTACACCTGGTTTTATATATTGCTCCCATCAGTGTTTCCAGCAAATGCTCCCTTCCCTACATTTTGGGATGTAATGTAGATCCTGTGCCATTACATGTTGAAAATATGTGATGATTTTTTTGAATTTATAGGTGATTACATTATAAGAGATTGCATGAATTTCAGAACAGATTTTGGACTATGAATTTTAAACATTTTTTGAGACTCTGATAGACTATGGGGACTTTTGACATTTGGCTACTTCCATTTTAGCATTATGATATGGCTCCAAGTCTTTGGTGCCCAGGGAGGAAAATGCAGCTGTTTGAAGAAAAATGGTCTCCAAGGGAATGACATTATTAGGAGGCAAGGCTTTGTTGGAGTGGGCGTGACCTTGTTGGAGAAAGTGTGTCACTGTGGAGGTGCACTTTGGGGTCTCGTTTATGTTCAAGCCATGCCCAGTGTCTCAGCTCAGATCACTTCTTGTTGCCTATGCAAGGTGTAGAGCTGTCAGCTACCACCCCAGAACCCTGTCTGCCGCAATTTGTCATGTCACGGGATGAAGATAATGGATGGAATCTCTAAACTGTAGGCCTCCACACTAAATATTGTCCCTTAAAAGAGTTGATTTGGTCATGGACTCTAGTAATAGCAAGAGAAACCCTTACTAAGACAATATCCATACACAAACATATACCATAAGCAATATATATTATATATTTAAACCCTGTATAGCAATATATATGCTACACAATATATATATATATATATATATATATATATATAGTGTGTGTAGTCAGAATGTTTAAATACACACATAAACTAGAGTTATTTAGTGCTACTTATATGTCCATGTGTTTAAGGCTGACTACTTGTAGACTATCATGGGATTCGTTCCTTGGGGAAACTCATTCTTCCTTTCTTAGTAGCTTTAATAACTCAGTGATTATACTTTTCTTCAAATTTTTGCTTTTATCAGTTCACTGCATATGTTTTTGAAGCAATAAAGAGTTCCTGGAGAGAGAGAAAATATCAATGCCAGCCAAATTTTGTCTTTCAAGCCTACATGAAACTTTAGTAAATTATGGAAGAAATTGAAAAATTGATATTTTTATTAATTTTTCTGTTAAGTATAGGACATTCAATTTTTATGGAATCAATAACAAAGCACAGATGTTGATAATTTAGCATGGGTTTAGTTAAAAAGAAATTGGACATACATGGTGGTGTATATCTTGGGTGATTAATATAATAAGCAATCCAAGAAGTAAATCCCCAATAAAATGCACATCCCTAGAAATAAAACAAAAAAAGTTATATAAGATACATTATACAATACATTATTTTAATGTACCCCTGCATTTACTCGTTCACTTTAGCATTTGAAAATGACTTTCATTGCTTTAGTTCTTTGAAAATTTCTTACCTGTATAAAGAGCCACTGCTTACTTTAACCCCTCATCCTCTTAATCTCTCTCCCATAGATACTGTTTCATCTAAGAACCCTTCCCTTCTCCTGTCTAAATCCTTTTTTTTATTTTTTTTTATTTTTGAAGAGTCACTGAGATTAAACAGGATCATCCGTGTCATAGTGATGGTGGGCACAAAATTGAAGAAAATGACTGCCTCTCCCCAGATTCAGTCTACAATCATGGGAATTCATGCCTGATACTGTACACCTGGTCAAAACCTGGTACCGGAGGAAGTCTTCAGGTGAATTTAATATAGGTAAATTTTTAAAACATTAGTTTTTAATTAAGTCGTCATGGTACAGTGCTGATTTTTAAACATTTATGTTTTTACCCTCAGAGAAATGTTATGCCCTTACTCAGAGAAGCTTTTCTTTGAGTTCAATGTGAGGGATTACAAAGACTTGATTGGTTTGTCTCTGAACAAGACATTTATAGCATGTCTTCCAAGTCTCAGAGACTTACACTGAATTTTGAGTATTGAGAATGTAAGAACGGAAGGTAACAAACTATAGAAATAATCCCTGAAAGTATAATTTTTAAATATGTATAGGCCAAGCTGGCCTCAAACTTGTGATCTTTTTGTCTTTACATTCTTTAGCAAATCCTATCAGTGTGCCATCCATATGTGAGAGACAGTGATGAAGCTTAGACTATCTGTGAGGCACCTTGCAGTAGGCCTAGGATCTATCCCTGGTGTGTGAGATGGCCTAATGGAGACCATTTCCTATTATGGCAATCCATGCTCAGTCTTAATGCAGGGGGAAAGGCATGGTCCTGTTCCAACTTAAGGTGCCAACTTTGTTGACTCACCATGGGAGTCAATCCCTTGGGAGGAGTGGATAGAGGGCATGTTGGGACAGAGGGGAGATGAGGGGGAACTAGAAAAGGCGTGGGAGGCAAAACTGTGGTTGGAATGTAAAATGAAATTTTTAAAAATAAATTATTTAATTTAAAAAAAAAGAACTGGAAGGTTGGAAGTCTGTTTGATGCTGCTTTCCTCACATAATACAGACAATGCAGGAATGTCCTCACAGATTATGGACTGCCAAAAATGAACTAAAACCATTGCTGAGCCTATCATCAGTACCACAGGTCAGTGAGGGGTCCACAGGACTTTGTCTCTCCAACCGCAGTACTAGCTATTGCAGCTTATTTTTATAAAGCACCTGAACTGGATACATGGAATGCTTCTTCACACCATAAGGCAGAGTTTAAAGCTACATTTTATTACCTTTATGAGAGTAAACATATAACTTAGTGCCATGATTTTGTTTCTATATTAATGAGTATTTGAGACAATGTTCAAGTATAGATTGATAATTTATAATTATTTATCAAGAATGATTCATTTTCGTGAAGATATTAATGAACAAAGAGAAATGACCTATAGCAGAGTATTAACACTAAATAAAACAATGATGACCATAGTTAACACAAGCATATGTTGACTGATTGTAAAAGAAAGTGTCATATTTGATCAAAGAGGCTCAAAAACTTTCTGCATTGTTACAAATTGATAGCTCAAAACAAGACTGTATAATCGTTCTAAAATTCATTTTTTTATTTAAAACAATGAAAGAATAAAGAGTTTTTATAGATATTTTCATGAAAGAAGTATTTGTGGTAAGAATTTCATACCATTTTAATAATAAAATTCCAGTGGAAAGATAAGTGACATTTGAAATCAAACTGAAAACTTGAATCGTAGTGTTTCCTAATGTCTGTTTTCAATACAATATTTGAAAACTTTCTCATTTTCTTGATAGTTTCTTAACATTGGACACACGGTTTTTTTCCTTTTTCACATGGTGGATAGTAGCATCACTCTGGTAGCTATATCTACACATTACTTTGTGGGTTTTTCCTTTTCAAATAGTTTTAAGGAATCTGAGTCAGTGCTCATAGTGAAGACCTTTCCATGCATGATCTACTTAAAACTATGCTTTTAAAAGGCCTTTCCCTGTAGGTTAACTAAGATTAAGGCTCAAATAAAACCCAAGGAAAATGTCTGATATATGTTAACTCAACTAAGGAAGAGAAAAACCTAACTTTAAGGAAAAGGTGATTATCATATAGAAGATGGTCCTGCTTTGTTGATGATTGCTTGTTTTCAGCTTGACAAAAGCTAGATTTATGTACATGGAAAGAACGTACATTGATAAAATGTCTCTATAAGATTTGGATGAAGGCCAGTCTGAGTGAGAGTTTCTTAATGAGTGACTGATGTGGGCGAACCCATGCTGTTATGAGTCATGGCTTTCCTGTCCTGGTGGTCATGGGCACATAACCAAGCAGGCTGCACAAACAAGGAATATCAAAATATCAGCACCACTCCCCCTTGACCTCCTCTACTCTAGTTCCTGTCTCCAGGCAGCCCCTCAGTGATAGGCTAATAAATAGAAGGTGAGATAAACTCTTTGCTCCCCAAGTTGCTTTGAGTCATAGTGGGTCCCCTTCCCAGAGGATAAAAAACCCTAACTAACACAATGATGCAATGCATTACTATTTGTTTTTTTCGTAGTCAAAATAAAAAACCATAACATGTCTCAGTTCTCACCTTTATCAAGTTTTTTGTAGGACTGTGTCCTGCAGAAACTTTATGGACAAATAACGTCTCCAGAAGGTGTCGGATGTAGTGGATACAATGGCAGAAGCAAGCCAAGCTAGAAAATAAAGAAATTAATGAACAACTAATTTGCTCTCCAGAAAACTCCTTGCCATATCATAGGAAACCATGGAGCTGGCTTGACTTAGCTGCCCTGAGAGGCATGCGTCCCAGCCTTTTCACGTTACAGCCCATGGCTCCAGGGATACAACGTCCCTTCCAGTTCCTAAGAGACCAATGCATTCTCTCAGGTAGTGCAATATTCAGGCCACTTAATGTTTCTCTGTATGTTCGCTTAGGAGTCAAGGAAGTATAGAAGCTTGACAAGACAATTGGTCTTAGACATTAATTTTGTGAATACCGTGAGCCTTTCAAACTTCACTATTTCCTAGAAGCTACAACAGTACTGACCCTGGCAAATTGCCATTATATCCTCTTTCAGATAAATGTATGAAATCTCTGATAGCTCTCAATAAAACTGCCACAGCCTCAGTTGTGCTGTGCTTCCTCGAAGGGCCCTAATTTAAATCCTTGTGGCTGAATCAGGTGACTTTGTGCCCATAAGTAAGCACAGGTGCTTACATGATATTATGAGACTTTTATAAGTTCAGCTATTTTTTAAGGTTTCTGACAAGTCTATATTATATGCTTAGCACATGGTTTGCAACACCCACTCCCCTCTTCCTTCGTGTCCTTCTCCAAACAGTAAATACTTGTGCCTGCCATATTATTTCTGCTTCCTGTCAGAAATGTATCTAAAATTATATATATATAGTTATGTATCTAAAATTATATATGCATAAATTATAGTAAATATTTTAATTTTAATGTATTTCACAATGTCTCATTTAACAAGAAATGTTATTTAGTGCTAGTTAACCATAGTATTTACTTATTTTCCTAAACAACTTCAAAGTTTATGTACTGACTAAACTAATACAAATATATCAAAATTAACTTCTGATGATTCAGGAAACATTCCATATCAGTCATAAAGTTTTTTTGGACCCATATATCCTAGGAGGAGGAATAAAAATAATAACTAACAATGATTTCATGAGAAACTGTCTGAAGATTGAAGCGGAGAATGAACAAGTTTAGAAAATATCCAATGCCTGTATTGTGTGCAATTGACATTTGGAAATATTCACAACTACCTTTTAATTGTTTGGTTGTCCTTTAGCAATTACTATAAGATTGAGAAATTTGACTTTCATTTTCTATGCTATCATAAAGCATCCTTTATTTGACTTGTCTGCCTGACATGTGTCCACATTTCTCTCGTCTGATGCTTCTTTCCCTTGCGATTGAAGTCTCCTCCTCCTGCCGTTTTTACATAGCTAGCATTTTGAAAGTAATTATCCAATGTCTTTCAGTGTGGCCAATTTTCCTGGATATAATTAAGAGAATTTATTTTCTGCTAACATATTTAACTATCTATTGTAAGTAAAAGGTAAGGTGTTTATAAAAATTGATTATTCTTTAAAATCTTAAAATAAACATCATCGAAGATAATATTCTTTAAGCAATTGGGTGGATTAAACATTTTAAGATATCATTTATTCTTTTTAATATAAGACATTTAGTTTAGTGATCAGAGCAAGTGCTGTTTTGAAAAAAAAAATACTGTGTGTGGTAGTGACAGGAATGAAAATAAAACATGGAAAAAATAACCACCTATTACGAAGCAAAATGTTTACAATACCAGGCAAAAATCCCTCCTACTTGCTGGGCCTTCAGTTGTTTTGAGATCACCTGCTTTTGAATCAGGTAAAATGTTTGAAAAATCTCTGATAACTGCTCAGACCCGTGTAACTAAATGAAATCATTTGTGGAAGCTTTACATTTTTGTGCTGTGGAAAACATGTGGTATTTGTTACCAGGATTTTATCAGACATGTATGTGTTTAAGAGTAGTAATCACTGTCAGTTCACTTGAGATTAAAATTGATCATCCTCCACGCAGGGCTGGATATTTAGTATATTCTAGAATTCAATATTAAAATACAAGTGTCATTACCTTTTTCTTCCAAGGTCTTCAACTCACTCTAA
>NW_026067949.1:36999009-37017500 GCF_014885135.2 Alexandromys fortis
ATATATATATATATATATATACACACACATATATTATAATGGTCATTCTGAGGCAGTGAGTTTCGTATTTTCAATGTTCATTATACTTTAAGTACTTATCCACCACAAACACATAAAAGTGACAGATTTGAAACTAGAAAAACATTCGAGTTATATCATCTGATTTTGAACTGAGTAACAGACTTTAATAGAAATAATGCAAAATCAATTTTTCTTATTAAGTAATTCCCTTTACATCTACTTTTAATTTGCCCACCCATTCTATATTCTATATAAAGTGTCCCACTCACTGAAAAAACATAAGTGACAGTATCTACTTTTTCAATTTTTCTTTCTTTTTTGCCGAATAATTCCTTCATTTACTCAATTAACTAGACCATCATTAAAATTAAAAATTGAAAATATTATGCCCCATGATACTTAGATTTAGGTGTCAACTAGACATATTTTGCAATTACTTGGGAACAGAATCTTAATTTTCCTTGCTGTATTCTTCTGTGGGCCTGGTTGTTGAAGACTGCCTTATTTAAATTAATTGATCTAGAAAGGCTCAGCTTTCTGTGTGCAATACTGAATCTGAGTCAAGAGGATCATGAACTTAAAAACAGTCTTGGTTACATAAAAGACTAAGTACCTACATGGTCATATATGTACATATTTATATAACTATGTATTGTATGTGAACATATATCTAGGTTCATATAATAGAGTATGTAATGCAATTATATAGTTACATTTATATTCTTATGTTTCTTTAGCTATAATTATACTAGCAATGTATATACCATGAGTCAAAAAAGACTAGTGATAATAAAAACTGTAAAACGTAGGATAATATAAATTTCATAAAAGAATTCATTAAGTTATAATCTATGATATACCTCATTATTGAAATGCAAAGATATTGTGCTGAGCATGCTGGAGCAAATCTCTAACCCAACATTTGGGAGGATGCGGCAGTAGAATTGCCATGAGGTTGAAGCTAGACAGGGTGCAATGAGACCCTATCTAAGCAAGAAAGGAAGAACAACAGAGAGAGGAAGAGGATAAAAACAACAAGCATGAAGAGAGAGACAGTGAGATAATTAACCATTACCAATATCCCAGAAAAAGTTTCAGTTATTATTTTGTGATATTGAGAAGGCTATATTCTTTATAGGAAAAAAATTAAATATTTATTTCAATGCTATCTAATTAAACAAAGTCAAAGTTTTAGCAAATTCTGTATGATGTATCCAATATGAAAAAATGTTGTGAATAATAGTGAAATTTGATAAAAAGCCACTATAATTTAAGCTAATAAAATTTTATCAGATATTATGTATAAAGTTCTTCAGAGTCAGAGGAAATTAAACTATGTTCTTCTTTCTGTCATCTCTTAAATAAAATTCAGATAGTATGCTTGCAGACATGAATTCAATTTAAAAGCCAGCACTTTATTACAAACATTGTGCATGCTAGAATATAGCAGTTCAAATGGGAACTAGACGTGAATTATAAATCTTGAATACACTAAAGAATGGCAGTAACTTCTGGACAATATCTCTTTCAAAACATTCATTTGAGTGCAAATAAAAGAAAAGATGAAAGATACCTTTTTAAACTGAAAAGGTTATCAAAATTGTTCCATGATAAAAAGCAAAGACTGCGTGGATATATTAGTGTCATAGCTAGCAAAATGGAATTGCTGTTCCAAGGAAAACTTGAAATAGAGTCCAAACAGATACTTATGAATAGGCAAGCACAGAAAGTGGTAAGGACACAGAAATTCTGGAAAGTATTATAAACAGTAAGGCCTTGTTTTTATTTTGAATTCAGGAATTACACTAAAGTTCTAATTTATTTACTTTATATTATGTTAATGTACTTTTCCCTTCATTTTTTTCCACATTACACTTACATAATGCTTTTCTTGAAATTTGCTTTAATTTAACTAGACAATGGAGGCTCTTGGGAGTTTGGAGTTGTTTACATTTGATATCTTTAGAAAAACAATTCTATGGTCCCATGGTACCAAAATTTGCATAGCCAAATTCCTTACATAAAATGGCTTAGTAGCTGCATAAAATTGCATATCTTCCATACACTGTAAACTAACACCTGCATTATTTATATCAGGTGATACAATCTAAATGGTGTAGGAATTCTTGTGTCCTATACACTTGGACAACCAAAAGAATCAGATTTGTTTGTGTTAAAGATGTCGGTGATCAGCTATGGCAAGTCTTATTATAGAGAAGAAGACTGGTGCATAATTGAATGTGTAAGTCAAGCACCAGCAGGTATGCAAGACCACCTGATTTACAATGAAGAGACAAAACCACCTTTCAATAAGAATAACAAAAAAAAAAAACGTGGTTATATATTGAGTAGCTTTTCTACACTTAACTTTTTCTCAATGAACTTAAGATTTCTTGGAAATTGTCTTAGGCATTCTTAGTATGATGATGTTGGTAGTTTGCATTCTTATTTATGTCTATTTTACACCTGAAACCAAATTAAGCAGCATATTTCAGAAATGTTGAAAATTCACAAAAAAAAAAAACCTCAGTGGTTTTAAACAACTGTGAAACAAAGGAGAGCTGTGCATTAAAAACTGTATTCTCTTAAAAGTAGTATCAATTTGCACTAGTGACTATCACTGATGATAATATTATGTAAGGAAAAATGGAATTATTTGTTTTAGTCTAACTATTATATGAATGATATGAACTATGTAAATCTTTCAGATGTACTAAGTAACTCAAACAAAGTATAACAATGAGTTAAAAGGGAAAAAAACCAAAACACTATTTTAAAATGTTTCCAGAAATCAGAAGCTACTGAGTTGCTGAAAACTTAATTTCTTATTATTGTCTGTAAAAATGGACTTTGGAGAAGTGACTGATCCTGGCTATGATGTTTTTGAAGAAGAAGAACACATTGTTTTTCTACATGTTTTGGAAAGGAAAGTTTATAACCCATAGATGTTATCTGTCAAGGATGAAGGCTGTTTCTAAAAAGTCTCCATGAATAATAAATCTCAACATGAAATTATTTCAGTCATAAATCTCAACAAGATTTCTCAAGGTCATTAGTACCATTATGCATCTTAAATGAGATAAATTGTCTTCAACATTAATTTCATCTAAATATCTAGAAATCATTAATATTTTACGTAAAATCTATATGCATTAAAATGGGGATGTTGCGATTCATATCAAGAGTAAGAACAAATTATAAAACATGAATCTACTAAAGGTACAAATAACAGGATTGACACACTTATGCTTAAGAATATCTATCTGTGTGTCCAAGGAAATAAAAGGAAAGATAGACAATTTAGGTATTGGAAAATATCGAGTTCAAGAAAGTAAAAAAATAGAAACCTAGAAGGATGACAGAGAAGCCACTGATGAAGAAATAAAAATATATGTATATTTTTATAAAGTTTTAAAAACATGCTCAATTAATGCAGTATATCAATAATAAACTATGCAGAAGCATAATTATAGATACTAAAATCAAACTGTTGATGTCAAAATAAAACTGGACAACCCAATGATCAAACCTATTATTATTAACATAAAAAGCTGATATTTTGCAGAAATAATCAAGACCTAAATGAAGATATGAAATTTTATGAAGTAAATGTATATTGACATTCTATGACATATTACAGGGAATAAAAGTCACATACTTTTATTTAAGATGACAAAAATTGTGGTGATTCCTCAAGGTATTGGGTTGAATAAAGCAGTGTACTGCTTTTTTGTGGGGGTTAATGGTACCAAATGTAATCTGTACACCAAAAGAATTCAGCTATATGGAAAATAGGCTCATCAGAATACATTTTGGGCATATACTATTATAGCAGCATACTCTGACTTAAAAACATTTAGACTGTTAAAACAACAGATGACAAGTAAAAACAAGATTAATTAGCAGATAAATAAATAATTCTTAAGGTAACTTTATGTAAGTAACATTAAACTAAATATATAATTATGTGACATTTTAAAGAGTATAAACTACAAAATTCTGGTTACCAGAATTGGTCAACTAAAATAAGATAAAAATGCAAAGATAATATTGAACTACTAGAAAAGTTCAATACTAATTGAGACAATAAAAAAAAAAACAAAAGATGCCTATAAAACTGAAATAAATATTAAAAGACTACAGTAAGTTTGATGATGAAAAGGTTATAAGTATTTAAATAAAAACAAATGAAATGTGCATAGAGAATCACAACACAAAGTGCTAAAAAGAAAAGATGTAAAGCCCTATGAATCTGGGATAAGAGGAGTGAAAATACAGTGCTGCAAACATGTCACTAAGACAATGTCGTTAAATCCCACTGCACTCAAACCGAAAACTATTTGCATGGTGAAAGCTAAAACAACGTTGAGGAGAAATTAATTTCAAATCATTGACTTAGGAAGGAACTGTATGAAGATTTTATACATAGCATCAAAATTTTATGGGTGTCCAATATAGTTAAATAATTATGTACACAGATAATGACACATAATAGCGAATAATTGAAAATGATTGAACTCTATTTCAAAGGAAACCCACTACAGATCTGTAAAATGAATTGATAATAATTAAAAGAAAGCTAGAATTCATAATGGAACAAACAGGGTCAGTCCCACAGGAGCAAGACTTAGAGAACAATAAATGTTTTTCCCAATCCTATTTGTCCCACCAATAAAGCATTCTCTATGTATAAAAATAAGAGGAAGAGATATAAGCCCCCTTACAATAAGGAAACAGCTGACTACTCAGAAGTACTATCACAGAGATATGAAACTTAGTGCTATAAATACTTGAACACACAGATGAATGTAAAATAATGAGTTCAACTATAATTAGATTACAGTGTTTGTGTAGTGAGAAATGTCTTAATATTTTAGCCATTTGTCTAAGTCATTTAGTAATGAAGACATATTTCATTATTTGTTGACCACCAATACTTAAAAAATGCTATTCAAAACATTATTTGATTTTGTGACATCTAACAGTTTCTATTGACTCAAAATGGCTTATTCTAGGTAAACATTTTAATAGTTTATAAATATATATAAGGGTATTGTGTGGTAAAATAGTTTGATTGTACAGCTTAGTGGATACAAAATGGTGTGATTGCAATGCACAGTTTCAGCATTTTATAAAACTGACCCATTTAGAGGAAAAAAAAAATTGAGCCGTAGGACTGATTTTCAAATATCTAGGCTATTTCTGGAGCTTCGTTGGTCACTTAGATGACTTTCCTCTCAAACAAGGTATAATTTTCTAGTGCAGTTATCAAAAAATTCTACTGTAGTTCTTCTCTTCATTGCTTATTCCATTCATGCAACTAGAAGTTTCTAATGAGCTCTTGGCTAATGCCTCTCATCTTGACACAATCCTTGCAAACAAAATTATTTTTCATCAGGTTTGCTCAAAGGATTTTACAATTTTTGAATCGTTGCAAATAAGATATTCCTATCTGTACTATCTTTAACAAAGTACTCTTAAGCTTCATATTAAGTATTAAATGTTTTTTTTAAAAACATACCCATCATCAGTTTTACCTTAACATTCCTATGTTTTACAAGAATTAATATTATTTTAAATTTAATATTAGTCTAACATTTTAGTATTCAATGGATCCACAGTGCTAACTAAAACTACTTTTTCATACCAACACATAACTCTACTATAGAAGAATTTGTTACATAATTCAGAAGGAAAATATATCATAAGATTAAATTGGAAAGGTAACAAATATGACAGTATTTTATTAATAAGTATAAATATGAATTTCTGTCCCATAGAAAACTTTTAATATATAAATGAACATGCATATTTATTATTTTTAAATATTAATTTGTTTATTTATGTATTCATGTGCTGTGTCCATGTGCATGTTTATGCAATGTGGACATGAGTGCCTGTGCAAGCCGGGAGAGGTTATTGGACAGAGAACTATGAAAAGTGAGGTTGGTGCTGAGAATTGAACCTGTAGCCTGTGCATATGTGCTGGACAATATCTCTACTATCCATATTTAATAATTTTTAAATTGATAATATAAAGCAAGTATTTAAAACTTAATGCATGATTAAATTTGATTTTAGTACCATTGAAACAAAGTCAATTTAAATGAAAATGCTGAAATAAACACATTATAAATATAGATCATATTATATTTCAAAACACAAGTGTTCCTTTTTTGTAAAGTATGCCAAAAATATGTCTATTGAGAAAAGAAAGTGAAGACAGAGAAGGCCACATTCTCTGTAGATCCTAGCAAGAATTACTTACCATACTGGATTTTTTTTTTCACTAAAAGACCTATAGAGTTTACCCTTGCTGCTGAAACTTTTCTATTATTCGATTGCGTCAATCATAAGTAACTCAACCTCTTGAAGTTGATTCAAGAACTTTCACCTTCATTTCCTTAATGTAGCCTTCTTGTTTCCATATCATTAAATTCAGATGAATCAATTTTGAGAACTACAATTGTTCTGAAAGATGGGGTGAGGAGAAAGAAGCCTAAGGAACTATCCATAAGCCTAACGAAGTCTTACTTCTTCATTATTGGCATTTTTTGTATTAGGACTGCCTTTATTTTAACTATTCTATCTACAGTTTCTAATTTCATTGAGAAGAATATCCTTGAAATATCTAGGCTTCTGGAAAAGGCAAAGTTGAAGCAATATCACTCATTGGACAAAGCATAAAATATACAGATAGATTCTTTTTTAAAAGCTGAATTCACATAAAAACCATGTTTATTTCCTTTCTTTAACTACTAATGACTAGTGCTTCAATAAAACCTTGGCCAAAGATTTCACTAGAACTGTAGTCGAATTCCTATTACTACAAGGAAAAGACATTAAATATGAACATGAAATTAATAAAACAGGGCATATATAATAAACTACAATTGACACTTACTGTGGTCCAACTGACTTGTCGACCTAAGTCTGTAAAATAGAGTGTGATAATTGAGGAAGCTGCAACACTTTGAATCGTGACATAGTCCTTCAAAAAGGGGCCACCTAAAATAAATCAATGAGAAAGTGGTATTTAAATATAATTTCATGGTACAGTGACAAAGAATTTCTTAATACAAAACTGATGACTACTTGGGACTTGAACTATGCAGTCATGACATAACAAATATGAACATTATAAGACATGCATCATTCAATTTGAATAATTTGTGTACTAACTTTCCTCACCCACAAAGTTTTCAAAAAGGTTTCAGTGAAAAATATAGACTGTCTTTAGATTTCATGAAAAGATGGAAGGGAGCTGACATGAGAACTTTCCCATGAAAATTCAACCCAACAACCACTTGGCTCCAGCTTTAGTGTGTCTTAAGTAGATAATCTAGGGAATAGGTGTTTTTGTGTGAGTGAATGAGTGTGTGTGTGTGTGTGTGTGTGTGTGTGTGTGTGTATTGTATGTGTATGTGAGTGTAAAGGGAAGTTGCTCTAAGCATCATTTTTGCTAACATTATATAACTACAGAGAGTGAATTTGGCATTATAAACAATTTGCAATCAAAATGGTCAATACTAGTATGACAGTAATGCATAAGATCCTAGAATATCTGTAAAATAAAAATTAGGATCTTTTATATCTTTGAAAATATGCTGAAAACTTTCTGACAGACACTTATTGGGTTCTTTAGCATGGGAATCAATTTATATTCTGCTATTATCTTTAAAAACTTCAAATAGCAGCACTCTGAATTTTTTAGTCGTTTAATACATTTCAAACAATATGAAATTTTGAAAAGAAAAAAAAACAGATGCATCATAAATCATAACAACCTCTGTGTATGTTTGTGTGTGTAAGAGAGATGTTTATGTACATCCTCCTGTGCATGTGTGGTTGGAAGACAGAAATTGGCCTCAGTATTTCCTTCCATTTTTCCATTTCTCTTCTTAATTCTAGCTGGCCTTCAAACTCCAAGGATGGTCCTGACATTATCACACTCAACCAGTTCCTGAAATATAGGCAAATGCCCTCAATCTGGCTATTACTCCAGTTGCTGAGGATACAAATTTGCAAACAATCTCTTTATTTATTGACCCATTTTCCCAGCCCTAGTCACTCATTCCACTCTAATACTAAGGAATCAGGAGACATATCCATTAGCTTCTCAGAAAATTTCTTTATGTCAAGGAAGAGAAATTCTGAAAAACATAGAGATAGTGAACAAGTATAGATAAAGCACCTGCCATCCCTGTGGATAATGTTTTGTCCATTTAAACCCATTATNTATATTTGCTCAAGCAAACTCAACACAAGCAGGTCTTCAGATAATTGTTTTGAACAATGGGGTAGATTCAGGGACATTTCCTACATCTAGGTGTTTGCCATAGATATTATATGAAGGGTGTGCACTATGCTTTTCTTGGTAATTATGAAAATCAAAGTCCTTTTTGCTCATGTTTCAGCTTTTCAGTATGTCATTTCAGTGCCATTCAAAGAAATTCCAGTGCACCAACCAGAACACTCTGAAACACAGTAGCACAGATAAGGATAAAAGATACATGTTTATTTAACATACTTTATATGCCAATAAACAGAAAGCTTTACATGTGAGATCCAGTAGATGCAATATCAATAATACTGGTTCTTAGGTGGAACACATAAATATACTTATCTGTTAAAATTCTGCTAATGTAACATTTATTAGTGGATGTTGCATTTTCTTCAATTTCATTATTTTTCCTTTTTTATCATAGAATTCTATTTATGGAATCAAAATAAGAATTAAAAATAATGCTCAAAGAAGAGTGGAGAAGCAGTGGAATATTAGACTCAAATGGTATGGTATTTACATGCATAGACTACGTAATGAATGTGAGGTCAGAAGACAGATTCTAAACTACATAAATTGACTGGTTGAAACAGGTCTTACCATATTCTAGTTGCAGGCCAACTCGGGAAGGGTACCACTTTGGACCTGTACAGTGAAATAGAAAACTTAATCATTAGCCAAAATAGAATCTTAACTTGATGATATAGAGGTTCTCAGGGAAGACAAGATTCCCGCTGGAAAGGGAATAAAACACTCATTTGGTATCAAACACAGACACAGTGGTCCCCATTGGCAAGGTGTTGACCAGCAGTGGCGAGAGGTGCCTGGATGAAATGGTGATTTGTCAAGTCACACTCAGGTTATGAGCATGTACCAAACCTTATGGTCCCAGGCAAGAAACTATATTAGATAATGAATTCTTAAATGAAATTTATGTATTTATGTAAAATAATAATTTCAGATTTTATTGAAAATTCCAAAAAAAAAATGACACCTGAAAATATTTTTAGGAGTAATGTGCTACCTCACAGTAATTGTTCCAATAGTAGTCATCCAATAAAGATGATAACATATCAGTTTCAACGTTAAACTTGCCTTACACAGTAGCTTTTGTACTCTGATCACAACTTAGAGTTCTTTCCTTACACTACTCAATAACACTGTGAGTAAATTAAATGGTGCCATATATTTTATTAAATTGCTTATCATCAACGATTCACTTGAAATGTGAAGTTATAATGTTATCTATGTAGCTATAATATTATAACATCTTTTAAAGAGGTAATGCATGTGGGAAATCAAAATAGATAGAAAAATATTACACAAAATATTCATTTTATTTTGTTATTGTATCAGAAATAACATAGCCTAGTACAGCATGTATCCAATAACATAGAATAATTCAGAGTTCAATACCAGAAAATGAGTAAAGTCTGGAGAGTAACGAAGTTCTTAAATGGAGTTTGATTAGAACATTTAAGCAAAACTGTAGAACATAATAAAATGTGTCTTTTATACATCAGAAAGAATTAAAATTAATATAAATGTTAAAAATAAATAAGATTGGGATATTATTAAAACCCAATAAATATTTATTATGAATCTTTTCATCTTATAAAATGAACATGACTTAATGTGCAGTAACTTTCTAGATTAAATCAAAATAATTGGAAATGTGATTGAAAACCCATCATGAGCTTAACAGTTTCCAGGTGTCTTTCAAATAACATTCTAATCAATATAATTTTCCTAAGACAACTAAGCAAACTGAGAGCAAGAAGCAAGCATGTGAGCAGAACACCAGCAGGCTAAAGAGAGAAAATTTCCTGAAAACATGGTATGATTGAGGTAGTGTATTTGTATTAAATGAGATGTACATACGCTCTGCACCTGTTTTGAGATTTCAGAAAGATAAAAATGAGGCCATTCATAGAAAATGTGAAACATGATAATTAGAGATGGTTTCACAGGCTGTTTCTGAAATGAAGCGTGTGTTCATCTGAAAGAAAAAAAAATGTTTAGAAACGAAAACCATGCCTAACCAACCCCTCAAAACCTTAAATAAACCTGGCAGAATTTAACAGAGAATCTAGTAGGTTAATTGGAAGAAAGAAGTGGTTTTTTTTTTCAAGATGGAAAGCATGTTTTAAAATGTGAGTAGCAGCTATTAGGTTTCTATCATTGATGTGATATGAATATGTGATATATATATATATATATATATATATATATATAGTAAAGAACAGTTACTTTCTAGATTAGATCAAAAAATGGAAAAGTGATTGAAAACTCGTCATGAGCTTGATAGTTTCCAGATGTGTTTCAAATACAATCTTATTCAAGATAATCTAAAACAACTAAGTAAACTGATAACATAAAGCAAGCAGGCAGAGCCTCAGTAGGATAACAGAAAGAAAATTTCCTTGATATACATAATAGACATGTTGTATTCATATTAAATGATAGTGCATATGTGCGTTGTCAGCTACATCTAAAATTAACTAAAATCCAATTGGCTGGGTACATCTGTGAGAAATTTTTCTTAATTAAAAATTTGAAGTGGGAAGACCAACCTTTAATCTATATCTTTTGAGGAGGATGATTCACCTTTAATCTTAAAGAGTTGAAGAAAGTCCTAATGATGGAAATAGATAACAAGGACTAGGTTGTTATAGACAGTGGTCAGAAAAAAAAAAAAAAGCTAAACAAAGGAGACAAGATTCCAGGCCTTGTTTAGAAAGGAAAATAGGGAGGCTGCTGTGGGATAATGCTTTTGTACACTGTAAAGATTTGTCACTCATGTTGATTTAATAAAATGCCAGGCATCAAGTATAGGCAAGGCAACCAGACTAAAAGAATTCTGGGAAGAGGAAAGGCAGAGACACAGTCACAAGCCAGATGCAGAGGAAGCAAGATGAGAATGCCTTACTGAGAAAATATACCAAGACATGTGGCTAAACATAAATAAGAATTATGGGTTAATTTAAGTTGGAATAGCTGGTTAATAATAAACCTAACTATCAAGCCAGACAGTTTATACTTAATATAAGCTTTTGTGTATTTCTTTGGGACTGAACAGCTGCAAAACTAGACAGATGGTCAACCCTAGGTTGTTCACAGGATGTGGTAGTTTGAATGTAATTAGGCAATATGTGGAATATTGTTGAGATAGACAGACCTTGCGCTTGTTTGGGGGAATTGGTTCTGGAGAGAGTGAAATGCTTTAAGCATTGGGAACTGGATGATAGTAATAGGAGTATGGAAGACAGAGGTGCTAAGAGTTATTTGAACTATGATGGGCTTATTTAAGTGGTTTCAGAGGAGAATTTAGTATGCTTCCTAGAGGTCATTCTTGTGATATTTTGGCGAAGAACTAGTTGCCTTTTGACCTTGTCAGAAGAGTTTGCCTGAGGCTAAAGAGCAGAAGTATAGAATAAACCCATTGACAGAAAAAAAAAATCTCAAAATGGCCCATTATAGACTCTGTCCTGTGGATATTTTTGGTAATGCTAATGAAAATTTATAAGGAAAAGGAGCAAGATGAGCAAGGTAAATTACAAAATGAACATTTTAAGGAAAATAAGAGCAGTAGCAAGTGTAATGGAGCAAAGTCCTGTGTTCAAAGAGATCAACAAATAAGGAAATGGGATAAGGGGAGTCCTGACCTCAAAGCAAGATCCTACCCAGATAAGTTTTCAACCTGTGAAAAGCAAGACTTAGAGCTAGGTATTGTGGGGCATACCTTACATAGCAGTACTTGGAAGGTAGAGGCTGACGGATCTCTGAGTTTGAGCACAGTCTGGTCTACAGAGCAAGTTTCAGGACAGCTAAGCTTAGGCAGTGTAAAGGACAGAAAACTGATGAAGATGTACTTGAATGAGGGAGATAGTTCCAGCCCCAGTAAGAAGTAATAGTTGGCAGCTTTGGCCAATTGATTCTGGTTTTAGAATTTAAGATAGAAGAAATGAGTTATGGAATTTGCTTAGATGTCAAGTAAGCCACTGAGGTCTGGCATGTGTCAAGGGTGTCTGTGGTTGGAGGCCATGTAGAAAGGCCATTGGCTGAAGCTGTGAAGTTAAATCCAGGATTGCCTTGGAGAACGCAAGATGTTAGTGATGCCAGACTTGTGGTATACCTGCCGAGGAGTGCTGCTAACAGGGCATGGAACCAGTCCAAAAGAAAGACGTGTGTTGTAGTCAACAAAGCTGAACATATCTGAATATCTGAAGAGCATTTAAACATCACACACAGAGTTGGAGTTTGCCGGCTGGTTTTCAGTCTTACGTTGGTACAGTACTTCTTCACTATTCCCTCTTCCCTACATTTTGGAATGGTAATACATTTCCTGTATTTTATGTATGTTGGAAATATTTTTTCTTTGATATTTATTTTATAGGGGATTACAGTTAAGGGATTGCAAGAATCCCAGAAGAGGTTGAACTTTGAAACATTATTGAGACTGTGATAGACTGTGGGAACTTTTGAAGTTGGACTATATGTATTTTGTATTATTACAACTTTATGGTGGCCAGGGAGTGGAATGCGGTAGTTTGAATGTGATTGGCCCATGTAATCTCACAGGAAGTGACACTATTACTTGGTGTGGCTTTGTTGGAGTGGGTATACATTGGTATGCACTTTGAGTTATTGACAGAAATTGTCAATTGACTCTGGAATGCAGTTATTTTTACCCTCACCATACATTATTTTTCTTTTTCCTCTTTTTTATTTTGTTTTTGTTTTTCAAGACAATATTTCTCTTAGCTCTGGAGCCTGTCCTAGAACTAGTTCTTGTAGAGCAGGCTGACCTTTAACTCATAAGAGATCTCCCTGCCTCTGCCTCTTAAGTACTAGGATTATAGGCATGCACAACCATCCATGAAAATGCTTGTTGTCCATTTCTCTTTACCACTGTAATACATCCAACTTCTGTGAGAACAAGTTCTATCATTTGATCCTGATTATATGTATGTGGTTACAAATCCACACACACACACACGAAGAAACTATACATACACACACACATGAACAAACACATATATACTCATACATACACACATATGAACAAACACATACACACACAAGCAATTCAATTAAGCTATCAGCAATTCAAATATTTAAAAACAAAAATGTTTTATTTTCTTTTAGATGTTGTTAATATATTTCCTTGTCACAAATGACTCAGTAATTATGCTTCTAGCTCTAACAATATACCTTTTTATACAGCATTTCCTTTGATGATTGTTGCTAAAGAAGGTTTTCAAGAGATTATAGTTAACTGTAATTCTTATAGATGTTCAGAAAACAAAGTAAGTTAACAAAATGTCATGTGTTAAGACAATGTTTTATACTTCCAATCTAAAGTGTTTTGGAGATTTGTTTCTCAAATTTGCAGATAAAAAAATTTTAAAAAGGTTTACCATTTTACACAGAAAATCTCACACATTTGAGAGAGGAAATACCCATCTCTGCACACAGTGTGCTATAAATATGAATTTGTCCTTTTTATGAATAAGTGAAATGCAAATCAGTTAGGTGATCCAAGTTGTTGATAGCTATGAATATCAACTTTTGCTATTGAGAAGAATGCAAGAGTCAAAATATAAAAAGCATTTATAGAAAAACATATTAGAGTCAACAACCTACCTATACACTGTACTATACATCTATACATAATTTATATTTATATATCAGAGGCTTACTTTATATTTACATTTTAATACATATATAACAGTATAATTTTACATATAATTTGTTCTAATTTTGATGTAAAAATTTGAAATCAGAAATTTTCAATGTGAAAAAAATTTGTACTCATAAAATAATTCAGTGTTTAATATTTTGTATCAACCAGAGCTCCCATCAAACACAAAATTCAATCATGGTGAAACAATCAAAAGACTCAGGAGTTCAAAGTCACCTTTAATTATTTAGATAGATGAAGTTCAAACTGGTATAAGGAAAACTCATAAAAGCAACCCCCTCACAAACACATACATGCACACACACACACACAGACACACACACACACACACACACACGCGCGCTACCACAGAGAAAAGCCAGAAGAAATTTCTGATTGGGTAAAAGCCTGAGGTAAAAGAAAGCATTCTTCCTTAACTGTCAAATACAGTGAAAAAGGTGCTGACAGTTTCAAGTTTTTTTGTAAGCACATCTGCTACTTTAAACCTATTGACATTGCAGCTTGAATACAGATATAAAACACTAATACAAGCAGCTCTGAGCAAAGAGCAATTATTCTGAGAAATCAAAGGAAAGGAACATTGAAACTGCAAAACGCCCACAAAGGAATTCAACTTAATTCTTTTCATTGTCTTGAAAATTAGCTGTTGATATTTCCTACATGAAATCAGTGTGCAACAAGCAATTTTTAATTGGGTGAGATGAAGGTTGGCTGAACGGAGCAAACATCAAGTGACACTAATAAAGCCTGCGATGATTCTCTAAGCAACCAGTAAATCCCACATGAGATCTTTGTAAGTTGAATAAAGGAAACTAGCTCTCAGACCTGTTTAGGCTGGCACAATTCACACTGCAGAAAGCCTACATAGAACATTAGGGCAGAATAGAGAAAAACTCTCTGCTCTAACTTGCACAGCAGTCGCGGTTCTCAAGTTATACACTCTTGTTCTTGAACATCGAAGGATGCATGTCAGCACATACACAGACATTGAGAGTGATGTTTCTACTATTTCAGCTTTAGTCTTTCCAATCTAATGGCTGTAGATGGAAGGTTCCAGATGATGAAAATTTTCAAATTAAAATATCACCTGAACAAATCCCTTTAGACCATTCTCTTTCTTTGTCAACCTGTCTCTCTTGATCTATCTTAACAGTTATAGATATGTAGCTATCTCCATGTATCTCCAGCTACATGGAAGATTAAGAATAATAGTACATGCATTATGTGACTCTCTAAGTTAACATAGAAAGAAAATCCATGCAAGTCATGGGAATATTGTTAAAGCTTTTCAACAGTTCTGATTAACCTAATATTAAGTAGATGTATTGCTAAGTCAGATAAACTTCAACTTTCATCCATTTTCTCTTCTCAAATACAGTACCGTTCTTTAATATGAGCCATCTCACAGACTCAGAAGACAGTGCTACCCCACAGATTTCTGCCCATATAAAATGTCCTGTGCTCTAGGTAGTTAGAGAAGAGTTGGAATTGCCTGCCATGCTCTCTGCACTCACAGAACTTCACTGTGGACACCCTAGGTAGGTACAGCTGATCATTTGCAGCTGATTTTCTAGTTTTACTGCCTTGTCAATGGGTTTTTTCTGATGAAGGATCTCCACATATGGTTGCTTCTCAAAAGTTTTCCATATACTAAGTGTTAGTGTATAACAGCACTTGCTTCTATTAACCAGTCAGTCTCCAGGCAGAATAACAGACAATTAACCACAATATTTATAATTTATTCCCCATGATGTTCCTTTTGAGAGCTATCTCCCCTGAATAGATTCTTTTGCTTGGAAAACCTAATTGAGCTTGAATCCTTTTCCGTCCACACCTTCCTGCTCAGTTTCTGCCTGGAGTATATTCCTTGATAATCAATCAGGTGTAATATAACTTTAAAGTTCAACACAATAAAAAAGGCCTGTAGTCCATGCATAAGTTTTGACAGTCATGGTTTGGGAAAGTCTTCCAAAAGATTATTTTTCAGAAAGGTGTTACCTCCATTCTTCCTCTCATTCCAACAGAGAGGCTACAACAGCAATCTCATATCCTGAGATAGAACAAGATTCTTGACATATATCAAGTAGTTCACACTTCTGCAAATAGTTCTTGACCCTATCCTCAAAGGCCACTCGGTCTTTCCTAGAGGCTATAAGCTTCAGAATATGACCAGATACTTATATAACATCTGTATTCAGGAACATTGCAAAGCAATGTCAGACTGGGCCCATAAAATTCACATTCTTGTATTTTCCTTACTTCCATCCTTTTGATATGTAGAAAAATAAAGTTAGAATGCTTTTCTTTGTTTGTTTATAGCATCATTTGTTTCATTTTACAATTGCAAAAGGGAGTTTTGGGGTCTTTGTCACACTGCTGTGCCATGAATTGGGTCATATATTGTCGCTTTAGTGTTACTCCTCTGGTTAAACACATATTGTGGTATCATTAAGTCTATCCAAGCAGGTTCACAGTGCCTTCCTACTTCAAAATGACTCTGCATCAGTCATCTATGAGAACACTTATGTTTATTTGTAAACAATACTCAGTAATACAACTAACCAAGAAGGTGAAATTTCTTACAATGAAAATTTTGTAAATCTTTAAATAAACCAAAGAAAATATTAAAGATACAATATAATTGATATATAATACTGAATGGTGAGAGTCAAGGTTGTAAAAACATTATATTACTAAAGTAAAACTATAGAATCAATGTAATCTTCATAAAATTCTAAAGAAATCATTCATAATATTACCAAAAACCAGTCCTACACACACACATAGACACACACACACACACAAACACATACACAGAGAGAGACAAATAGAGACAGAAAGAGATAGAGGGTGTATGTGAAAGAGAGAAAACAGTTCTGAGCAGAGACTAGGCAGAGACATTCTACCTAAACTACACTAGATAATCTTAGTGATCAGGATAACATGATGCTGCCACAAAAGTTTGACAGGCCAATGGAATAGAAGAAAGCACAGACAGAGATGAATCCTTTCAACTCCATAAACCAAAGATTTGACAAGTTGTCAAAGTATGCATTTCGGATCATAGATTATTTTTACGTAGTGGTACTGGCAATAAACCATATACATGTTTAAAAGGTTAAAAGTAGACTCATTTCTTTCATTGTGCACAAAATATCAGTTCAACGTGGGTCAGAGAACTTAATTCACAGCAAGGAGCAGCACAACTGCTAAACAATACATAGAGGAGACACTTTGAGACCACTTGTAGTCAAAGCAAAATATGAAAAGAATACAATAGCATAGGATATGATCCCCAAAATTAGCTGAAAGTCTTCTAAAAACAATAAAAGAGAATTACCTTATTATACACTTATACCATTATTGGCCATAAAGTCAAAGAATGCCACATTCTACTACAAAGATAAATACATGGCCATATTTATTACATATTTATCACACTTTTCAATTCACAATAGTAAAGAAATAAACTCAGCCAATCAACAGATAATGGATATACAAATGTGATTCATACATTCAATGGGATATTTTGAGCTGTAAAAACATAATCCTGCAGAAAAATGGATGCAACTGTACATATGACTTCAAGCAAAATAAATGTTTCAGTTACTTCTCAGTTGCTCTTATCAACAGCATGACCAAAGCTAACATATGGCAGAAAGAAAGAGTTTAACTTCTCTTTCCAGAGGGAAAGGAGTTCTTCATGGTGGGAGACAGTGTAGAAAGTAGGGGACATGGGGATAGGAGTGGGAAGTTGAGAGATCACACCATTAACCTTAATCTTGAAACAGAGAAGTTAACAGGCAAAAAAAAAAAAAAAAGTGTAATTAAGAATTAAGGGAGCCATCTTAGGGGTTGGCAAGAGTCTCAAACCTAGAGTGGCTTCCAGGATCTCCGGACGAAGTCCCCAGTTAGTTCCTTGGGCAGCTGAGGATAGGGAACCTGAAACGACCCTATCCTATAGCCATACTGATGAATATCTTGCATATCACCATAGAGCCTTCATCTGGCGATGGATGGAAATAGAGACAGAGACCCACACAGAAGAACAAGACTGAGCTCCCACGGTCCCAATGAGGAGCAGAAGGAGGGAGAACATGAGCAAGGAAGTCAGGACCACGAGGGGTGCACCCACCCACTGAGACAGTGGGGATGATCTATTGGGAGCTCACCAAGGCCAGCTGATCTGTGACTGAAAAAGCATGGGATAAAACCGGACTCTCTGAACATGGCGAACAATGAGGGCTGATGAGAAGCCAAGGACAATGCCACTGGGTTTTGATCCTACTTCATGTTCTGACTTTGTGGGAGCCTAGCCAGTGTGGATGTTCACCTTCCTAGACATGGACGGAGCGGGGAGGACCTTGGATTTCCACGGGGCAGGGAACCCTGACTAATCTTCGGACTGGAGAGGGAGGAGGAGAAAAGTGGGGGGAGGGAGAGAGGGGCGGGAGGAGGGGGAGGGAAATGGGAGGCTGGGAG
>NW_026067949.1:37018466-37074740 GCF_014885135.2 Alexandromys fortis
AAAAAAAAAAAAAAAAAAAAAAAAAAAAAAAAAAAAACAGAGTATGAGAACAGCATTGGGCATTTGTAACACATATACATATACAACCACAAAAATAAAAACCATGAAGATGGCGTTGGGAAGAAAAGGGAATAAACAGTATGTAATGATAGACATGGAAGTGAGAAAATAGACCTGTCCATTACAAAGGTGGGAATTTCGCTTGTCAGACGGACGCAGTGAGAAGAATTGGAACAAGCAAAAGAATCAAAATTAGTAAATATCCTGTAAATTTGACATAGAATATGAGAGATAATTTTTCATTATGACCGCAAAATCAAGAGTGACTAGTTGAATTTAATCACTAAATAAGCAAGTTGAAATTAAAAGAAAGATTATCAATAAGCTTAAAATTGAGCATGCTAAACAGAGCTTGATACAATAAGCACATTAAAATAATGAGATGGTAGCAGAAAATTTGGGTATATTTCATTTTTCAGTTATTTTGAGTCATAGTGAATTTTATATCCTGAATCTGGAAAGCCCACAGAGACAAAAATAAGGAATCAGAAAATAAAATAGCAAATATGAGAAAGAAAGAACATAATCCTAAAATTAGTCTAGTAGAGTTAATCTACTGAACATCATTAATCACCATCAGGGAAATACAAACCGAAGCTACATTCAGATTCTGTCTCATCCTGACCAAAACTAAGTTCAAAAAAAAAAAAAATTCTACCATTATGTAAGAAGAAAAGAAACTTTATGTCCTATTTATGTTATAGATAGAAAGAGAGACAGACAGACAGACAGATACATTCATACATACATACATATGTATTGGAAAGAGAGAGAGCAGCAGTCATAACAACCACATACACCATTTATGCATGCTTACTCCAAAGGGTAAAGAGTGTTCTGCGCATGCACATTTATTGTGACTTTATTCCAATAACCAAGTAGGGGAATCACTCTAGATTCTCATTGACCATCGCAACAATGAAGAAAATGTGCTACATACACACTGAAATTTTACTTGGCAAAACATAATATGAAAATTGCAGGAAACGAATGGAACTAAGGATCAATATATTTGTGAAATAAGTCAATCCCAGAAGCACAAATGTCATGTGTGCTGTTTAATATATGTGTGTGGGAGAAAGGGGTGGGGTAGAAGGAGGAAGGGTCTGGCTGGGAGGGAGGGAGGGAGGGAGGGAGAGGGGGAAGGAGAGAAGCAAAGGGAAGAAACAAAAAGAGAGATTGTAGTAGGACTGTCTTTGGAACCGCCAGCTCCACGATAGTGATACCAAGATTTATTATTAACAATGAAAGCTTGGCCTTCAGTATAAGTTTGTGTCCGTCTAGCTCTTATAACTCAAATTAAGCTGCTTTTATTAATCTACATTTTGCTGTGTGGTTCTTTAACTCTCTTTCATTCTGTATGTCCACCTCTCTCTGTATCTTCCTGGCGTTTCTCAAGCACCTAGATTCTTTCTTTAAAGATTTCTTTATGCATTACAAATACAGTGATCTACCTGCACATATGCCTTTCTGCCAGGACCTCTGGAAGAACAGCCTGTGCGTTTAACCTCTGGGCCACCTGCCCAGTCCTAGCACTTAGATTATGTCTGAATTCTTCTCTCTGCCTGGAAGTTCCCCCCTTAACCTCTCCTACGTAGTATTGGCCATTCAGCTTTTATTTAAACCAATGACAGTGACACATCTTCACATAGTGTAAACAAGTTTCCCACAAGATGGAAAAAGCAGGAGTGAAACAAATACTAATAGAGAAGTAATTATTGGTTTAAATGTATACCATATGAATGTATAGAGATATTATAATGAAAATCTGTTGCACAGTAAACATTGTAATGAGTTAAGATTAAAAAAAGAAGTTTTCCTTTTAGAGACATTGTTTCCTGTGAGGAATAGTTTATTTATTCATTTACTTATTTATGACATTAGTAATTTGAATTTTAAACTCGAAGGCCTGAAGGCATGATAAGAAGTTAATTTAGTATCAGAATATAAAGTTGGTAAGCTGTGAAGTTAGTGGATTTGCATGCATAAAATTATTTTCTATCATATATTTAATTAAGGAAGTATGTATAATATCTATTTTAAATTATGAGTGTAAAACATAAACCAATAAATAAATAACTTTTTTGTCTTATGACTTCAAAAATCATCACAGATGAACCGTGTAAATAACATTTTAATATGTTTTAATTTTTGAAAACATATTAAACTTAACACAGCATTGAAATGGTTCCTTAATATTTTCTTATATAATAGAACAATTTATAAAAACTGAAAACAGTCAAAATTTTGTAATATAGTACAAATAAAAAATTTAGAAAATAGTTTTCAATATTTAAATAAAAAAGCACTGTATAAATAAAAGTATTTTATTGTTTAGTATAATATATTGTAATATAACCTGCTAAATATTAAAACTGTGAGTGTGAAAAATTAATTAACAGCTGTTCATAAAACTCAAATCTTATTAAATGTGATCACACTTTTGCCAATTGGGTATTTCTCAAATACTGTACAAATTCTTCTTATTTTTAAGTCACTTTCAAATGTATTCTTCCTTAATTACTATACTTCCTTCTGTCTGAACTTCTGACATTCTAAAGTTTAGCATTCCAATTACCAGTTTAATGTGACATGTACTTTCTGCTAAAATTGTACTACCTCTAAATAAATGTACATTAAGTAGAAATAACCCAGAAATATTATGTGAATAATCAGGGTAATTATCTGCATACATTATATGATTAGATAAAAAAATAATTTTTCTCTACTTTCTTACAATGTAGCTCAGTGTGGCTTAGAACTTAAGAGTAATAAGTTTATTTAAAGGATTTAAAGGCACGTACTAGCACATCTGATATTTAAATATTTCATGGTTTAAAAGACAAATGCTTAAGAAATTTTATGTTTTGCAAAAACATTGACACACAATGACAGAGACTTTCACTCTCAATTTAGTGCTATAATGATGAATCTCGGAATGCTATGGGAACATACCTTACTTTGTTCTTGGATTTGGCAGAATGCCCTATCCACTCCTTTCAGCATATTCAAACCTAATGTCTAGAAGGCAAAACATCAGAACTTACCTTTCCAAAGCAACTTAGATGCTAAAGTTTTTCAATAATCATGTTCCTCATTGTATATGCTTCTCAACAACACATTATAAGGAAATCCCCAAAACACATTTGCATATTTTGGCTGTATTCACTAATTGCTGTTTCTTGTTACATATTTTGTTCCTTAAAATGCATAGTGAATAGTCTATATAGGTCTTCTTTTATACATATGATGTTACTGCTTACATTGCCACTTTGCTATTCCATACATTGCTATATAGCTATACCATAGAATGATTATATATAAATTTGTATATCAATAAATATTTTCTATTTTTTCTAAAATAATTTATTAATTGGTTTTACCCTCAAACTTTATCTAATAGCTCAACATAATAAATTATGAATTAAAATATTTTCCCAACTCACATGGTTCTCTTGAATAAAAAAAAACTAAATATACATCTTAAAGGTGAATACAAGGTCAGAAATCTAATGAAATATATTAAACCACAAGGCATTATATTAAACCTCAAGTTGGATTGTTCTTAGGATACAGTTTAGTGGCTAAGCACATGGATCCTGAGCATTTGGAATGAAGCACCTTCCCCAGTACTGACAAAAATCTGCTGAATGCATCAATAAGAGTGTGAAGTGAGATAATTATTTTATTCAAGAATTACTAAGTATAGAATATTAATGATATCTGTTTCAAAACATGGCTTTTGTATACTTGTTCCATAGACAAACCATCCTCTTAAAGACAAATTTGAGCCAATTTGAAAATAAATTGACATAGATTTTCATAGATAAAAATACTTACACACTTTGTGAAATTTTTGTTTGACATCATGGATAGTTGATGTTTGAGGTACCTGAAAAAGCGAAATACAATTATAAGAAAAACGTAATTTCTGCTATACAAATATTTAAGACAAAATGTTAACAGCAGTAATATATCTGCAAAATTATAATTTGAATAACTGTTAAATTCTACTTTAACAAGTATTATAACAATGATATGATACTGAAAAAAATATTTGTATAAAGCAATAGTAGTCTAATTCCAATCAACATATTCCTCTAAAGTATATTTTTAAAAACTTTATTTGTTCAAAACCTTTGGTTTTTATCTTCAGCCATTGAGACAATATTGATTAAAAATGTATCTATTCTCAAAAGTAAAAGGACTTATTGAGAGACAGGTGCTGGAGGATGTGAATTGAGTCATAGAGGAGGTAGAATAAAAAAAAATTGAATACATAGGACTATTATGAGATAAGTCATTTACATGATCTCATTAGTGACTGTATGCTAAATGTTTTATTCAAACTCTCAACTGAATATACTAAAAGTGCACAAAACATATAGAAGGTGCATTGTATAGAAGGTTGACAATCTTTTAGCTGTAGTTACTGAAAATATCTCACTTTAAAAATGAATTCAACTTGGTTTTATTTATATACATTGGAAAATCATTGAAGCAAACAGTTTCATCTTAACAATCAAGTCATCATAGTATTTCTGAACTTTTTATTCATCTCAAAGATCTGAGCTCAAAATCCCTTTCGCCGCTCATTATTACACTTACAAATAAGCCTTCCAAACACATCTTAATGAGCACTTATCACAGTGTTAGAGTTTCTTCTGAGTTTTGTATCTAGAACAGCTTGAAGGCTAATGGCTGAGATTATCCAGCTTCACAGGAAAATCCAGTCAGGATTTACCATAATCTTAATTTCTTTTGGGGTTCCCCACAAGATTATCAGTGCCCCCAATCAGCAAGAAGTAGCCTAAAAAACTACACCTATATTCTCCCCCACCCTCCCCCCCAAAAAAGGATTGTGGATGTTTGTCTTTGATTAGAGTGTTGGTTACAAGTTTTTATAGACAATGGTCAAAAAAAATGAAAGAAGACTAGATTCAGAATTCTTGTGTCTAAAAAAAATGCTGTGGGAGAATGCTCTTGTACACTTTAAAGATTATGTGAAAATTTCACTAGAAGTATAGCTTAAAACTGAGAACAATAAAAACCAGAATAGAACAATGTAATACAAATTAAATTATTTTTGATTTTTGAAGTTTTCCCATCTTCAGAGTAGAGTTAGCATCACCTTTGCATTGACTTGGTTTTAAACTCTGATTAAATTAAGTTCAGATTATTACTAGCTTACATTTGGTGATATATAACTGCCAAGGAGGTAATAAATCTGTGCTCAGCAATACGTAGACCTATCTAGACAAACAAGGAACTCATTAAGACAGCAATTTATCAAATGCTTTGCTAGAAGAAATTACTAATGTTAGAGTATGAGTTTTAAAATCACATAATTAATGATAGGAGTGTTATAAGCCTTGAAACAGAAATTTTAAGTATTTATTTTAGAAGCTATAAAAGCACACAGTACGAAAAATTAAATGGCCACAAGACAGAAGGTCAGTTAACTCTTGTTTTATTAAAGTGAAAAGAAACAGAAGTACGGCATTCCTTTGCTCAAAAGAAATAATACCAGATGCCCATACCGTTGCAAATAAATCCCTCGAAAAGAGAGCATGTGATATTCATAGACATCTTGCTACAAAAGATGGGTGGGTTCAGGTTACTTCTTTAAATCCCAGAAGATCAACAGGGATTATTTAATGACCTTCAGTTTGAAAATCCACCAATAAAACCTGATATCCTAGTGCTTGGAGCCCGAGAAGTTTGCAAGTGGGAAACTGAAGTGGGTAACAACACCTAGCTGGCTTTCCTGTCTAAACTCCTCTACAGTGGTTCTCTGGCATTACAGCTTCTTTCGAAGTCTGAAGGAACAACAAGGTAGTGTACTTAGAGGAGATAACTGTTGATTTGGGAAACTGCCATTACTGTCAGAGACACCAGCGTGATAATCCTCCCTTTGGACACATTGAGTGGAAGAGATTTCTATAGCTATCCTAAATTTCCTCTAAAAAAAAATGGTAGAGGACTTGCCTAACAAGCAAAAGGTCCTGGGCTTTATCCTTAGCTCCACCCAGTCCAAAAGAAAAACAAAAAATTTCTACCTGAACTAACCCAGTTTCTTTTCCATACTTCTTAAAAAAAAAAAGCTTGTGTTATGATTACTTGTGTCAAACTATTTGTACAGAATGAACACTTATAAAAATAAAATTATTTGAAGAGTATGAAATATCTTTGGTTGGGTGTGATTTTTCATGTTAAGGTCTGGGAGAGTGGCTCACTACTGGAAGTCTTCCTAAAATTCAGGAATTTCCTCACATATTATTATGCATTGATGTCCAGGATTTATATCAAATGGATACGATGTTCACAGCGATCTCAGGCACTTCCTCTCATTTCCTTTGATCCATCATTCAGTTGCTTTAAATACCTAATACATGGCAAATGGTATGTAAACAATTAGTATGCTTTAGCTTTTAGAGAATAACAATAAGAATAAAGATACTGCAGATATACAATAGATGTACTGTACAGAATCTCTTATTTTAATTTCTTAATCCATGGGTGATAAAATACACAATGTATAACCCATTAAAATAGAGGGACAAACATGTTGAAGAAAGTGTATATAAGGAGGTAAGAAGAAAAGAAAAAGGAAAGGAATGGAAACACAAAAAGGAAATAACAGCCTTTAGGATTATGGAACTGCAAAGAATTCTGAGGGTACTTGAAAATAGGCAATTCAACAAACTTAATGAATATACCTTTACATAATAATTTAACTAGAAAATGTTTAATTTTTACAAAGTTACTCGGTGAAGCCAAGGGTCACTGTCAATGGCCTTGATGGGGAGTCAACAAAGCCTGGCACTTTCAGCTGAGGCAGGACCAAATCCATTCCCTCCGTATCAAGACTGAGCAAGGCATCCCACCATGGGGAACTGGTTCAAAAAACAAACTCATGCACCAAGGATAGATGCTGGTCTCACTTTTGGGAGTCTGATCAGGCTATACAACAGTCACCTACATGCAGAGGCCTTACCCTTTCTGATGAGTGGATGAGGGTGGACTGGCAGAGGAGGGAAGAGGGTAAGGAAGGAAGAGAGGGGGACTGTACTTGATATATAAAATGAATTAAAATTCATTTTATATATAAAAAAACAAAGGTAAAGATTCATAATTGTGGAAAATTTGTAACTACAAGGATTTTTTTGTGATTTCATTATACAAGTTCAAGCATAATATACAATTTCAAAATTCAGTCATTTCTGTGCTTCTAGTACTATAAAATTAGGGCATCGGAGCACATAAATTTCGCATAGCTACATGCAGCTTGACAACCCAAAGAGTTTTAATGTGTTTAGCATAAATATCAGCATCTACTTAGCTCATGTGCATCTGTGTTGGTTAAGTTTTTTTTTTAATTCACACAATAGTTGATATATAATAATTAAACTAATGGAGGCAATCCATTTGGGGAATGGGCTAAAGGAGAAAGAAAGATGTTGGTGGGTCAATAGGTTTAAGACCGAATTTAAAAAAGAAATTAAATAGTTGTAAAGATTAACAAATTTTGGAGATTTTTGCAGATAAAGCAAAGCTGATTATACTCAATAATAAAGCACTAGGACTACCAAGGTAAGTGGTATTTTTTGCCAAATCTGGTTTCCGACAGAAAATAGAATTTACAATAAAACAGAAAGGACTAAGCTTGGAAGAAACAGGTAGAATGTTGGGGATGCTGATAAAAGGTGGATGAAAAAAAAAAACAGCAGTCTTTTAGTTTGAAATGTGAAATTTCAGAGAAAGAAAAGGCAAAGTCAGCGTAAGAAAAAAGTTATAGCCATGTTAGAGCAGAATAACTTAAGAAACTAGCATGCTGGTTATAATTTAAAAGAAGTATTTAAAGTGTTGCTATCCACAGCTAAGAATTTTCAGAATTTCTGGATATTATTTAAAGGCACAGTTTTTGTTTTTTGTTTTTTGTTTTTTTTTTGGTTGTTTTGTTTTTGGTGGTGGTGTTTTGAGACAGGGTTTCTCTATGTAGCCCTTGTTGTCCTGGAACTAGCTCTAGTAGCCCAGGTTGTCCTCTAACTCACAGAGATCCTGCATCTGCTTCCCAAATGCTGATTAAAGGCATGTACCACCACTGACTGACTAAATTAAGGTGATCTAATTCTATTATTGTGTCTACTGTTGAACACTAACTCATTTGTGGACCATGGTGGTGATGTGTCTGTGGTGTGTTAGCCCTTAATTTCTATAAAATTTTTCGAAAGCTTCTGTTGGGGGCAAAGAGTAAACAAAAGAATAAAATAAAGGACCTCATGTTCCTTTGAACAAAGATCAAATAAAAGAGAATGGGAGGATACAGGAAGACGGATCACTTTCAGTGTGCTTTATCCTGGCTCTGCTCTTGAATATGTGACTTAGCAGCAGATAAGCTTGTGATATTTTTAAATACAGGAGACAATGACAGGAGCGAAGTGTTCATAATTCACTATTTACTTCAAATATATTTTCATGCAGGCTCTTAGATTTTGATGTCCCAGTAATTTCCTAGAAATGATACTTAATGTATTTGAAATTGCATCTTTTATCATTATTAATTACTTCTATTATTTTAGTCATTCATAAAAATATGTCATTAAATAAAAGTACTTGGCTGTTTCATTGAAATCAAGATAGACTTTGTCATCAGAATAAAATAGTCTACTGGTTAATTATACATTAATTTAAAGGTAAATTATATCTAACCATCTTTGGGAAAATAAGGAGGCATACTTCATTTAATAGAATGATTTGAAGCAATATCTTTGTATGGGAATAGATTTACATATACTTTGCTTACAGCTTGATTTAGAAAATAGGAAATGATTATTCTTTTGTTATACCACTTTAATTTCAAACTATCACATTAGAATAAGACAGCAATTTCCAGTCTCTCATTTTGAATAGGTGTCATTTACTAAACGCATATTGATTGACTAAAACTGTGCCGAGCATTGTTCTAAATGCAGAAGATGTTGGAGTGAAATAAACAATAAAACCTCTGGCTTTGTGAATCCAAGATACTACAGTCAGACCAAATAAAACAACAACAACAACAAAACTAAAATGTTATACAGCAACATTTGTAGAAAATGAAAAAATAAATAAAAAACATGTTGGCACAGATTGAAGGTTCACCAGTCAGAAAGAGCCTGTGGGAAAATGTGAGAGATTAAAAACGGAAAGGAAGGCATGGCCCAGTTGCCAGGTGGAGTGTATTATCTGACAGGATTTAACAGCTAGCTCAGGTTTCCACGTAGGGAATCCACTGCAGGTGATAATGATGATGCAGGGTGAAGATGTAAGCATGCTGGCAGTAGAGGCTGCAGGGATTTGTCAGCGCAGGGGTATACTTTGAAGGTGTTGTCAAGAAGATTGATTGTGTGTGGAGCATGAGATTAGGAGATGAGTCACAACTCCCACAAGTGTCAGGAGATTTATTTGGAGGGCAGTTTCCATTTACAAACTTGGAGATCTCCATGGAAGCTAATTAGCAGAAGATCAACATAGAGTCCACTTGTGGTATTTGAAAACGCTAATTGTAAACTAAAGATACCAAAAGTAGTATCGAATCATTAATCTTTTTTTTAAAAGATTTATTTATTTATTATGTATACGGTATTGTGTCCGCCTTCAGGCCAGAAGACGGCACCAGATCTCATTACAGATGGTTGTGAGCCACCATGTGGTTGCTGGGAATTGAACTCAGGACCTTTGGGAGAGCAGGCAATGCTTTTAACCACTGAGCCATCTCTCCAGCCCTCAAATCATTAATCTTAATAAAATTAAATTTGCTAGCCTTTTTTCCTTAGAGTTTATTTGCACAAACATTTTCTCTCCAAATCACGAGAACAATTAAAATAATTTAGTTCATATTAGATTTAAGGCACTATTCTAAGAAGTCCCATATACTATCTGCTTCAGATATACCAAATTAAGTATGACTATAAAAGATGCAGATAGACAGAAAATGATGGAGAAGATGATGATGATAGATGGCTGATAGGTTTGATAATAAATACCTAACGCATGAGATGATGAATTAGCAGAGATAAAAAGTAGTCACAGAAATATTATAGGATAAAATAACTTTGTAATTCAACACAAATGTCTTGAGATTATTTCTAATTGATTAATAATAACAGAACATGCTGCAAAACCACCGTGACAGTATGGTAGTGAGGACTGGGGTTCTGCAGTCTTTGTCACTGTGCACTGGCAATTCAGTGAGTTTCAGTTCTAAGAAATGAGGAAGAAAAAGAGCCAGTGAAATAATTTGGATCAAATAAGAGGGGAGGAGCACTGACAATATGAACACTTGAAAAAAGCAATAGAGGAAATGAGACATATCGTACCCCAGAATTTTCATGAGAAAGACAATAATACATAAATCTAACAGAAAAAATAGTCTTTATTATGATAAAAATTAATAAAAATCATAAAAATTCAAATTCATTCATATCTCTTTTTCTCTCAAGTACCTTCATCAATATGGGACATTCACCAAATTATTAAATAAAAATTTCAAAAGAAGACAAAAGAACAAAAAGGAACTCCTCAATGTAAAAGCAGAAATTAATTCAATATTTCAAAATCTTATAGCTTGAAAGGAGGTGTCAGTTTGTAGGAGGTGGCTGACATAACACATTCTCTGATCTAGGTTGTATCTCGCATAAGAAAGAAAAAAAGAATAAAAGAACAGGGCTACAATGGATGAAGTATAGCTATTTCTGTAATATTTTACCACTACAGAAGCAAATCAAGGATATTTAGAGTTGAAGTGTGAAATTCTTAAGATAGTAGCTTTCAGATTTTTTCATTTTTTTCCAATTTAATTTTATCCAAGTGAAATTTATTGTCATTTTCTCACATAAAATATTAAGTATGAAAAAATAATTAAGAAGTGTTTGATTTCTTATTATTTAAGGTATAAGTTCTTAACTTTTCCCCTTCCATTTTGTTCTTTGCTTTATCTCTCTTCTGCACTTTTAACACATTCAGACATTTGGATAGTAAAATATTGCAAATGTCAGCTGTCTTTGGCAAGGCTTAAAGTGTTTACAGTTTTCTCATTCCTGAAAACACTGTTTCACAAAGCAAACAAAATACACTTATATTAAACAGAAACGTATTATATGAAATCTATGTATCAAATTTTCCTTTACATAAAACATAGTCATCACTTACAGAAGTACGGATGTATATGATATGCAATTATATGCAAATAGATTATTGGAGTCTCCTCTGTGTTACCTGTGATCTGAATTAAAATGCAACAACTTAACATGAATTTTTTACCTAAAAGTAAATAAAGTTGTTCAACTAGTAAGTTGCCTATAATATTATAGCTACTAAGTTTGAAAATATATAATGTTTGAGACAGCTACAAAGAGCAGTGAACAGTGTTTATCCGGCAGCCCACCTGCAACTTGGTTAAATGGAGCAACTTATTGGAGACTTTGTTTGGACAAACAACAAATATTTGTTTCTATAAAACAATAAATATTTTATGGACAACATCACTCTTGCAATCAATTAAAGTTATTGTCTTATAATATTAGGAGAAACATATTGGTGTGTGATTAATGTACTTGTGTCTCCAGGGTTCACGCCATAATTTTCTAATCTAACATATTCAGAATTCATCATTCTTTGTGAAACATCTGTATATGCAGATGTGGGGAGATTGGCTTATTAACTAAGCTATACTCTTCAAGAATTTGAAGACTGTGTTTTCAAAAGGTGGAACTTTTAGCAAAGCAAACCACTCAAAACAAAATGCCTACGTTTTAGATACATGATAAATACTTTTTAACTTTTGTGCTCTTCCTGGTTTTTACAGACACTGTTAAATGATATACATTTTATTGCTATAAAGCATGAAGAAAAGTATCTATGCAATTTATGTTTTGTTCTAAATGTTTGCTCCTAGATTATGGACAACAGAGCAGGAAATGAAGTAAGATACTAATTAAATGATTATTTTGAAGCACATATGAAAATGTAGACATGTTTCTTGCTGTGACGGTAAATAAGGCATCTTTTTGTTAACTCATAAAACTATGTAAAAAATTAGAAATGCATTTATTAAAGTTCTGTTGGCTAAATCAGCAGTCAGTAATTTGTGCCTAAGAAGAAACATTTAAAAAGATAAATAAAGCTTACCTTATCCACAACACATATCTGTTTTCTTGTATGAGCATCCAGTATTTCAATCTCAAAGTGAGTTGTTTTAGAAAGTTTGAGTGCTCGGGTTGTCTTTAGCGGGCCTGCTGAGAGTACAAGTTGTGAGAGAGAGTGGAAATTTCTTGTATTATTCTTCATTGTGGACTGTGGAAGTCCCTGGAATAAAAATTCCCTCTTGCGCTCCAGGGACTTGTGCCTTTTGAACATTGTGTGAACTAGCAGGGGAATCTGGCATGTAAACAGGAGCCACTTGCAGGAGAGCTCCCTGTGCACCCGTTAAATACTGCTGCGGGAGTCCCCAGAGGTCAAGTGGCATGCCATTCCAGCAGTCTAGTTTTATTTAGCAGGCTCGAAAACAATGACTGATCTGATTTCTATATATAACACTATTGAGGACTGCTGCAGAGAAGGGCATTGCCTTTTGCATTTGAATTATGTCTTGCTTTCTCCTTTTATCTCTGCTACTTATGAGTACTCTTATCTGAAATTCCAAAGCAAAAGAAGAACAGAGTGTTTTCATTATCTCCCGATTCTGGGTACAGTAATCTCCAAACCTATTACATACTGGCTCGCATTCATATATATTATACTTCGGCATAGTGACACCTTATAGGACGAATTATAAAACTGCCAAGTATTATATAACACATTTTAATTCTGCCTACAGTTAAGGTCATTGCATATGTATGAATATACTTGTAGGATGAGTTTCACTTCGTGACAGACTTAAGGACAGTAGCCAAGAATGGGAAACAGAACAGAATGTGTTTTAACCATGTGACCACATCAAAGACAAACTGGGATCTATTTGAATAGTAGCCTTCAAACGTGCAAAAAATTCTCTCTCTCTCTATATATATATATGTAATTCATGTGTATATGTAAATAATTATATACATATCTATGTATATATGTGTGTATATGTATGTGTGTTTGTGTGTGTTAGTACAAAATGTGATAACTTGAGAGAATGATACATGTGACACATATGAAGAGAAAATTCTGTGTTGACCATGAATTGTTTGAACCAAAACAAACACACAAAATTGTAGTTGTAAAGTGATGAACTAGACACAATATTATTAATAGACACTATTATTAATACAAGTTATCAGTGACAATTATTAGTTTGTAAAGGAAGTAAAATGAAAGAAACTTGCAGAAATAGTAAGTGTAAAAAGATTCATTTTAGCCTTGGGCCAGCCAGATGATTCTGTGAAAAGAAACTATAGCCAAGCCTAACATTAACAACCTGAGCAAGAGCCCCAGAATCCACGTGATAAGAAGAGGAAACTAAGATTACAAATTGCCCTCTGTCCTCCATGTTCATTCCAGCACCTAACACACACACACACACACTATAATTTAAAGATTAGAAGAACCAAAGTATGCTCTTCTCAAAGTTTGTGCAAAAAATGATTTCAAAATGTAAAATATAGTATCATAACCTTCCCAGTAATATAATATCAGTAATAATAAAAAAGTACAGAAAGAAAAATGATATGGAAAGTCATAGCTTCAATTATGAAAATTGTAAAATCAAATGTATTAATCTGTAATAATTGCTTAAGTTTAACATATAAGAAAATGAAAAACAAATAAAATTTGCAGCTAATCTTTTTATTTTATATAAATGAAGTAGTTCTGAATGCAATGTGCCTCAATTTTCTTAGTTGATTTATAATATTGATAATTCAATTAACCATGACTCATTACATACCTGACACCAGAAAATTAATAAAATTTATAATTATCCTAAAATCTGATAAAAAGTGTCAATGATGAACTAGAATCTTCATTCTAATGAGACACAGTTATAATAATGTTAAATGAATTTTCAAAGGATGCATATTTTTCTAGCCTTATTTTTCTTGTCTACTTTAAGAATAACAATAAAAATCAGTTCTCTTCCTAGTTACAAAAACTCATTTGTGCTCATGTTTTTATTAATCTAATTTTATATTTGTGTGTATATATGTATGCCTGCTTGGCTGCATGTACTTCAGTGCAGGTGCCCACTGGTTTCAGAAGAGGGTTTGGGTCTTCTGCAACCACAGTGAGAGGCAAGTGAAAGTCACTTGTTGTGCATGCTTAGAACCAAATGGAGGTCCCATGCAAGAGCAGGGAGTGCCCTTACCAGCTTGTCCATCTCTCCAATGTTGGTGAAGGGCCTGCTTGTTTGTCCCAGCCACCAAGCAAGCTTATCCCCAAAATAACCACACAGAAACTGTATCAGTTAAATCACTGCGTGGCCTATTAGCTCTAACTTCTTATTGGCTAACTCATACATATAAATTTAACCCAATTTCATTAATCTGTGTATCATCTACCAGCAAAGTTTCAGCATGTCTGTCTCTGGTGGTGGACCCATGGCGCCCCTTCACTCCAGCACTTCACTAGTTCACTTCTTAAAGTTATTGAGCTGTGTAGATCATTAGTAACATATAGAAGTATTTTGAGTCATTTGTGTGAGAATGGGTTTGTGCATGTGAGCAGAGTACCCAGAGACCAGAAGAACAGACACCTCAGAAGGCAGACGTAAAGGAGTTGTGAACATGGAAAAGAAGTCTAGTCCTTGTAAGAACAATATTTACCTGTAACTGCTAAGTCATCTCTTCTGGCCTGTAGAAGTTCGTACACGACTCTTTGCCTTACGGCAACACATGTTTAGTCTATTGAAATTGAAGAAGGAATTTTAATAGAAAATTATTTAAAATATTTATGGATTATTTTCTGGATCAGGTTCCGTATTTCACAATCTGTGATTGGAAAAATGAGTGTTATCTTGTGCACGTTAGAATAGCATATAGCATGTGATGTAAAAATATCTCGCAATCCCCCATACATGTTTCACCTTGAGCTCTTGAGATCCTTCCATCTTTTATTTGTCACCATATTGTCCGTAGACTTTACTTTGATAGCTACTTTCTAGGTAAAACTCTGTAAAGAAAAAATTATGGAATTTTGCTTACAATACAATTTTAAATCTTCCCTTAATTTTTAAAATTGATATTACTTTAGCAAACAACATATTCAGTTTTTACTAAGGGATTTATTTATTTATTTATTTATTTTTTTGCTTCACACTTTTCTCTCCTGATCTACCAGCCCTCATTTTGTGCTCTTCCACTGTTGGTGGCATTCAAAGTCAGGCTTTTGCATGAACATATTTTTCTCATTATTTTTATTGTTTTAGTTGAGCTCCCCACTGACCACATGACCATATCCCATGACCCCCACACTCCCAATTTACTCAAGAGACCTTGTCTTTTACTGCTTCCTATGTATTTCCATGTACGTCTCCCTTAAGGTCCTCTTTGTTTTCTAGGTCCTCTTGGATTGTGGACTGTAGGCTGACTTCTCTTTGCTTTATGACTAAGAGCCACTTATCAGTAAGTACATATTATATTTAATCTTTCTGAGATGTGGGTACTCATTCTATACGGTTTTATCTAGATTCATCTATTTTCTTAAAACTTTCAAGATATCTTTTTTTTTTTTTTACCTCTGATGTGTATTTTATTACGTGAGGGTATCACATTCTCTTTACCCATTCTTTGGTTGAGAGGCATATAGGTTGTTTCCAGGTTATGGCTATTACGAATAATGCTGCTATGAACATAATTAAGCACATGTCCTTGTGGTATGATTGAGCATCCTTTGGTTATATACATAAAAGTGTTATTGCTGTGTCTTGTTGCGGATTGTTTTCTAATTTTCTAAAAAATCACCGTACTGATTTCCAAAGCCCCTGTACAAGCTTTCACTCCCACCAGCAATGGAGGAGTGGAGGAGTATTCCCTTTACCCCACATCCTCTCCAGTATAAGCGTTCATTAGTACTTTTCATCTTGGACATTCTGACAGGTGTAAGATGGAATCTCAGAGTTGTTTTGATTTGCATTTCTCTGATGGCTAAAAATGTTGAACATTTTCAGGCATTTAGGATTCATCTGTTGAGAATTCTCTGTTTATGTCTGTACTTTTTTTTGGATTATTTGTTCTTTTGATGTCAAATTTCTTCAATTCTTTGTATATTTTGGATAACAGTCCTCTGTTCAATGCGGAGCGGGTAAAGGTCTTTGCCCATTCTGTAGGCTGCTGTTTTGTCTTGTCATTTGTCCTTTGCCTTGCTGAAGCTTCTCAGTTTCAAGAGGGCTATTTATTAATTGTTACTCTTAGGGTCTGTGGTACTTGGGTTATATTTAGGAAGTGGTCTCCACTCTCTTCATGTCTGTTCAATATAGTACTTGAAGTTCTTGCCAAAGCAACAAGAAAACAAAAGTAGATTAAAGGATTAACAATCAGAAAAAAAATCAAACTTTCATTATTTACTTCTTATATGACAGTATATATAAGTAACCTCAAAATCTCTATCAGGAAACTCCTACAACTCATAAACACCTTCAGTAATGTAACAGGATACAAGATTAACTCAAAAACATCAGTAGTCTTCCTTTATATGTAGGATAAATGTACTTAAGAAAGAAATCATAGAAACATTACCCTTCACAATAGTCACAAATAATATAAAACAACTTGGGGTAACGCTAATCAAACAAGGGAAAGATCTGTATGACAAGAACTTTAAATCTTTGAAGGAAGAAACTAATGAAGACACCAGAAAATGGAAACATCTCCCATGCTCTTGTGTAGGTAGAGTTAACATAGTAAATATGACAATCTTACCAAAAGCAGTCTACAGTTTCAACGCAATGCCCACCAAAATTGCAGCAATATCTTCACAGACCTCAAAAAGACAATACTAAACCTCATAAAAAAAAAAAAAAAAAAAAACAAAACCAGAATAGCCAAAACAATCCTTTACATTAAAGGAACTTCTAGAGGCATCACCTTCTCTGACTTCGAACTCTACTATAGTGCTTCAGTATTGAAAATAGCCTGGGATAGTATAAAACAGAAAGGAGGATCAATGGGATCTAATTGAAGACCTGGATAACAACCCACACACCTATAAACACCTGATTTTCGGCAAAGAACCTAAAAATATTAAATGATAAAAAGAAAGTGTATTCAACAAATGGGGCTAGCATAACTGGGATCAACATGTAAAAGAATGCAAATAGATTCATATCTATTGTCATGTACAAAAATCAAGTCCAAATGGATCAAAGATAATTTGAGTAAATACCTGAGAATGAGATTTCTGATTTGCTTGGTAGGTTTAAATTCAGTTTTGTATGGGAGAATAAATAAATTACAGAAAAAATATTTTAGAGATTTGGAAACCTTCTGTAATATATTCCAATTCCACCTACAATGATCTTTTCTTACAATAATTTCTCTTTTATCTGCTTTCTACAGAAGGGACCGGGTTTGGAAGAGGTTCAGTTTCACTGTTCTCTGTACATCTTTATCTCCAGGAACATAGCTAACTGTTTCAGACATTCTCTCTTTAATTATTCCTCTGGCATTTTTCCTTTACTCCTCTCTTTCCTCCCTACACCCCCACACCATTGTTTCCACCACATTCAGCCTCATTTTCTGGCTAGAAGATGTGTCAGCACTACTTACCGCCTTTCTCATATCAGCCAAAATCATCTAAATACGTTTGATCTTCACTCCTTATAGCTGTTTGTAGCATCATAATGTCAAATTCTCACCAGAACCCACTCACCCCAAAGATATAATAGTCTCTCCTTTGAACATTACTTTAATTCCCTGCCTTCTATGCTCTCCTGCTCCTCCTGCTGATCCTTCTCTCCATAGTGCCCCATTCCATTTCTTTCTTCTCTCCCTTCTTCCATTTTTATCTGTCCTTTACTTTTCCCTGTTTGCCTGCTCCATTATTCTGGCACAAGTATATTTATAGCAATACAGCCTTTCCTTTTCACCAAAGTTGGCTTTCATGTTACAGTGCCTTTAGGGAGACTTATAGCTGAGCAGAATGCAATCATTTCTAAGGACCATGGCCTTCTAAGTAGTGTCCACTCATCAACAAAATGATTTTGGTGGGGACAGTAGCTTTTTTTTATTTTTCTGATATACTTTTCTAACTTTAATTTGTTTAAATAGATAATATAGAACCAACTATTCTTACCCATCCCAATATACCAGTACATCTTTACAAATTTGTACCCTTGTTCTCCTTGTTACATCTTATGAGAGACTACTATGTGAAAACATAAGTATGACCAGTTTGGATTTCCGTCCTCTCCAGTTCCTTAGACCACAACCCTGTGGGCACGGAATTTGTCATCTGCGGGGGAATGGAGGAAACCCAGGGTTAGTGAGGATCTTTGTGTTGTAATGTGTATTTTGACATCTGCATGGACTGTCCATAATTCTTTGAAAAATTACCTGTTGTAAATTGGCCATTCAAAAAGAATAGGCAAAGAATAGGTATTTCCTTGGAAATCCTAGTATTAATGCTGATAGATGATTTATCAGTGTGTGCAGTAACTAAAAACTGCAGCTCCTGCCTGCTGAATGTCTATAGTCTGACACCGCTAAGCTCCAGAGACTTTCTACTGAGACTGACCATGTGCTTTACCTAATAAATAGGCTGAGATTCTGGGCTGTGGTGGTTAGAGACCTCTACAGTAACTAGCTAATTTTGGATATCTCTATATGTCTGTTATTTATTATTTGTTCATTTGTTCCTAGCCAGGGTCCTGGAGCATAAACGAGTTGAAATATGAGTCTACTAACTGAATTATTATTATCTCTTAATGCTTAGAACAAACACTGTATTAACTTAGAAATCTTTGCTAAGGTTTGTTGAGCTAAAGATGAAGAAAAGCACACAGAACAGCTGTTTTTCCTGCCTTTCTAAAAATTATTATAGATGACTATGGTGGTTCTCACTATATTCCTAGCACTGTTTTTGAGGCACAAATATTGTTCTGCTGTTCTGAGTTCCAGGTCAGCTTGTGTTACATTAGCAGGAGACTGTGTCTCAAAAACAGAGAAGTAAATTAATAGCTAATGCAATCAGCAGCTATTGAAATTTTAAAGAAAAATATTATATTTCCAAATTTTTATAAAAGCTTTCAGCAATTACATTTATTTTAACCAAATTATGCACATTTTATCTAATGTACTCCCTTTCATAGGTTCTCTTACTTTTCACTAATCTAAATCCTAATTACACAGCAGTACTTTCCATAAATTTCTAAGTACTGGTTCACCTACCTAATTAAATGAACCTCAGTCAATTTCAGTGTTTTATGTCAGTCGCATTGTTGCTGATTATATGGACAAAGCTACATGATTTATTCTTCCAGTTGTTCTCATAAAAATCATGAATAGCCATAAACATGGAAATAAAATGCATATAGAGGGAAAAATAAACACAGCGCATAATACAATTTGTAAAATTGGGTGGCAAATATCTCCCTTAATGCTAAAAATGATTGCTTATTTTTAATATGTAAATAACACTATATTTTAAAAGTAAAACAACAATAATGGTGACCACTTCTGAAGAATGATATTTTGAGTCTCCTCTGTTAAGTTACATTTCTTACTAATGATTATGATTGTTTTTTACTTCAGAAGATCTACATTTTCAAATATGCTTCTTACTTTAGTAAGGCAATTGCTTGCAATTCATATTGCTTTTCGTTATATTGTAATTTCTGTGTGTGAAGAGAGTTCAGGAATGACTTGGACCATCATAGAAATTTGTTCTTCTGATTCAAAACTTTTGATTAGAATCAGGAGGAAGTTGTGTTCGGATAAAATTGCTCAAAAATTATATTCATTGGGGTTCTCTAATAAAACATAATGAAAAGAATATATATTTTTATGAAAGAGATAATAGTGTGTCTATACATATTTGAGAAAGCATTTGTAGGAACGGCATAAACAGTAGGGCCTACATGGTCTAACAAGGTTATACATGCTGCAGAGGCTGAAAATCAGGCAGCCACTGAATCAATGAACCTGTAGATTTTAGCCATTTCAATCTGGGGCCGAAAAACTAAAAGATTCCTAGGAGTTGTTAATCTTAGGAATACAATGGTAACTGATCAACTTTGAGTCTAATATCAGCAGAGGGAAGCAGGAAGAGCAACCGTCAGTGATGCACTCAAAGCCAAGCAAGGAGTTATGAATTTTTTTCTTAAAACTTTTATTATTTTTCTTAAGTTACTTCACTTATTAACTCATCTAGCACCTATTATTTTTTATATGAAATGTTCACATGCTGAAAGAATATAATTGATCAATAAGCTAGAATGACTGAGACTAATGAAATGAATGAAAAATTATACCGAAGTCGTAGAAGACATAAACAAGTAGAAAAGAATAATGTGTAAACAACTATTCATGGTACAGAAAGTTCTGTAATGTGCAATATACATATGCGCATGTTAAAGGAGATCATGAATTTGGGAAAGACAGTTATAGGAGGAGTTGGAAGGAGAGATATAGGGTTAGATATGATGAAAATTGCAAAAAGAATTGATTCCTTTTATATGGACCAGCACCTGTAAGGTGCCATCCATTCTGAGGGTCTTCTTTCTTCTGCCAGCCATTTATGGAAGAGCACTAGAGATTCACCCAGAAGTAAGTCTCTTAGATGAGTGTACATCCTCTCAAAGAGGCAGAAAAGTATAGACATCACAATCATATATTTAGCTGTATATTTCTATTTTTTGCTATTTTTTAAAAAAGATTATTTCTAACTTTTTAATAATTATGTACTTTGTAAAAAAGGAAGAATATGAAAAGTAAAGAAACACATTAAAAATTTAATAAATTCTATTTCACTATTTACCTTTAGCTTTAATCTTAAACTGTCTGCTACACATTGAAATCTATGCTGGTCGAAATCTCTTGTTCTCATTAATATCATTCATTATGCCTGCCTGGGTTGTGTGGTAATGGCCTATTTGCTGGGTCAAGTCGGGATCCTAAGCTTACAGCTATTGTGATCCATATGGTTGTGTGGCTATAGCATTCTTGGAGTGAGGTTATACAGAGGTTGCCAACCTCTAGGGGACTATGAATTTAGACAATCTTTCCCTTCTCGTGGTGGCTTCCGGCCATACCCATCTTCACTATGGTGGTTGTCATTGGCAGTAAGACAGTATGGCTTTCTTTTTTAAATCAAAGTCAGTGTTTAGACTCCAACTGAGTCATGCAGGTATGGAGAAAGCCTGTGCAAACACTAAAATTTGAAGCATCTAGGATTGTTCTGCTCTAGACTGACAAAACTTTATGTAGCTTTCCTGGAAATTTGTTTGTGTTTAAAGGAGATCCAGAGTCACACTTGCTGGTGGGCTTAGACAAAAATTAAACAAATTAATATAAAAGAAACACTTAGTTAAAAACAAATATATAAATAGGCTAATGTAAAAGAAAGTTTTTCTGTATCTTCTGTGCCATATTAAATATCCAAGTTTTCCTTGGTTCCAATTTGTCTTAGTGAGTTCTCACATTCTCCCACAGTTACTTAAGCTCAAAATGCAATGTTAAACCAAAATTGCTATTATAACTCAGAGTCATTATAAGTAATCAGTAATGCTACAGAGCTCACAAACTTTAGTTGCATTTTCATGACATTTTTAAAAATTAACCTCAGCTTTCTTTATTGTTTAATTTCTGCATAAGTCGTCTGCTAGGACTAAACATGTATTCTACTCTAGTTCTGCAATTATTACATTCTGTCTTTCTTAAAAAAGAATTTCTTTTAGTATGCCATCACTACACAAATATTTGAAGACAACAGCATTTGGTTGCTGCTGCGTTTTTTATTGTTAGTAAGACAGCATTAACAGTCCATTCTTATTTCCCTCAAAATAGATTAACGTGTCCACCTTTTCATTCTCTGCCTTTTCCTTCCATTTTCCTCCATACTATACTTATTTTCCTAGTCCTCTTGTTTAATCCTGCCTTCAATGTCTTTGTATGTGGAAAGAGAATTTCACATCTAAACTTTATTTTAAGGCCATACTGTTACTCTTTGAGTTAATAGAATATGAAAGTTATTTTCATTCAGTTACTGATGTTAGCAATTTTACTCACGTTTATGAATAACATTATTTAAAAGTAAAAAAGTATTTCATATGCCATTATAACTTAGGTACATTTTAGAGCATTTTGGTATATTAACTTAAGTAGTTGAGCTTGCAAGTTTAAAAAGGATCATTGCTATTATTTCATTATAATTCTTTTAGGGTATATTTTTGGAGATAGCACATGTAAATTTATATAAAATAGACTATTTTCTATAATAACAGCTTAGCAGCTAGATTTTATTATCAATTTATTAAGAGGCTTTTTAAATAATGCTGTTTACAAATTTTACGCTTTAAAAATTTAGCATTAAAAATAATCATAGCTTAAAGAAGAAATGTCCTTTTGCTCATAGTGCTTGAATATACTTAGAGATAATTAGCATTGCATGTTGAATTCGTCTTTAATTCAACAAATGCTTAAGAAAAAGAAATTTTAAACGAGCAAAGTATGAAACAACCATTAGGAATTGCTTCACAAAACATTGACTTCAGTGTACAGCAAAGACTTCCGGAGAGGATGTTTTTATAAACATAAATCATAAATAAATCTTATGACTACGTAGAAGAAACCAGAAGGAGGAAAGAGAGCAAAAAAAAATTTAAAAAGGGGGGCAACAAAATATGGAGAGACATGCAAAATAGAAGGGGGCATAGGATGTCCAGGCAGAAGAAAAGACCACAGCATGCTGTGAAGACTCAGAACAAGAAGTTAGCTTCTGCTAGAAAAGAAATGTGAGTTGATCTGAGTACTGTATGGGGATGCATGTCATTTTCTGTTTCAGTTATAGCATTTTGGGTTCTGGACTGTAAACAGTCTTCAGAGTCAGTATAGGGAGAGCGAGGCAAATTAGAGGCTACCTCTTCTAGGTAAGAAACAATGGACCTCACTTAGAGGTGAAGAAGTGAGGTGAAGGTCTCCATAGACAGAAACTGGAATCACTGGGAGCTGGGTACAAAGAACTAAGAGTGAAGACAGAGAGAGTATGCACCTCCAAAAAAAATCATGAGGCCAAAATGTCATGTAAATATTGTGGCACTATTGCCTTAAAAAAGTACCTTAATAGAAACATTGCATCAAAGATATGTATGTTTCAATTTTCCCATCTACAAATACTCATATGCATTTTTCTTATGCGTGCAATCTTCAACAGTATTTATAATTATCACATTCCAATACAATGATATTCTTTTCCTAATTGCTGTATGAATTATGCATAAAAGTATGTCTCAACACTGATTCAATATCCTTATTAATTAAAATAAATTTATATAGTAAACTTAGTTAAAATACTTGGCAAAATATCACACAATTTGACTTCTGAGTGTTCTTTAATATAACTCATTCTTGCTTTTTATTTGTGTAATAAATTATTGTATGCCTATTTGCCAGTTCTTGTTCATAAGATTGAATCCCATGTTCTTGTATATGTAATTCACATGAATATCTGATGGGGAATACCCTTACTACCATAGATATTTAGCATACAGTTTTTAACAGCACATGCATTTCAAAACAGAATTTCTTATGAACTTAAGTCAAATTCTTATAAAGTACACTTTTAAATTTTAAACTATCAAAAAATAATTATCACTACAGTGCTATCCTTAATAATTTACACTGTCTCTAATACCATAAGAATTGAGTTTGCTGTATATCTCAAGCATTATCTCTAAGGCATTAGTCACAAGTCAAACTTTATAATATGCTGGCTATTTTTAAATCAGTCCATTTAAAAATGTTTAATAATAATATGAATCCATCATGGGTAAAATTTTCTATTAAATTTTATAATATAGAAAATAATTAGTTTCACTAAAATGCAGCCATCTATGCATGATATAATTTTAATTTTACTGAATTTCAAGAAGTTAGAGTTTATTCAGGCCCAGCTATTTATGTGTCTGCTTGGGCACCATCAGAAAATTTTATCTCACACAAAATTTAACTTTTCTTTAATTCAACTCTTAAAATATAATTTATACTCATATCTTCAAACCTGTAATAAGTATTCATCATTCACATTTAATGGAAAACGTGCCTAGGAAACATGCTGGGTCAGAAAGAGATCATTGAGATATGTTCCTAAATAAATGATGGCATCAGAGGAAATAGACAGAAAAATACAATTTAAGGTAACTAAAAATGAATTGTTACGGTTCAGGTTGTCACTCAGTGGTAGAAGATGTACATGTCACTAGGTCCAAAATATATTATCACCCAAATAAACAAACAAATAAGGTATGCTGTTAATATATTGCCTCAAATTAAATTAACTTATCCTTTCAGTGATTTAATAATATTTGCATATTTCTTATGCATATATATGTGTTTAGCATTAGACATAACCAACATACGCAGTGTTTTCAATAAATATATAATGTGTGCTGTAAGATACCTCAAATAAATAATCTTGGCATAAACATTCAACTGCCAAAATATTTTTCAAATTTTAATATATAATGAACAGAATTCTTGTTTTGAACTCCTATTTATGACACTAAGACCTTATTTTCTTAATAATTCTGTACCATAACAATGAAACTCCAAATACATCAAAAGTAAATAGACATTACACTAAAACTTTATTTATAAAACAATTTTCTTTAAATTGTAATCTAATATGCTATTATTTTATGTGCCTTTTTTATATAAATATCATGATTGAACTAATAAAATTCAATTCCTTATCTTCCCTATATTCTTCAACATGCAAAGTATCTTGAGGGGAAGTACATGATATCTGGAAAGGAATTAATCATATGTAAAACACTACCTATATATGTATTATATGTATCAGTAATTTTATAATAAGTAATCATACATCTGTCCTGGTAGAAATCAAATCAGAAAACAAAAAAGCATAATTCAATGAAAATAGATAATTATACATTTCTTTTAACAAAGTCATTACTCTTTTTACAGAGGAATCAGAATAGGGGAAACATTTATTCCCTCAGAAAGAGAAATCCTGTTGCATGTTTTAATGGAAACTCATTCTGTGTGTTTGATTACTACTTACAAATATCTGTGTGAATTTTCTCACATTTCAATCTGGGCTTAATTATCTGAACTTGAGTGACCCGCAATGCCATTAGTCAGAGATGATACAAGAGGAAATCAATATACACTAGTGGCATCCTTAAATTGGTTATATGAAGATATTTTTTTTTTAACCTCTATCCGAAATTTTCTCTGAGGATGAGAGGAAGTATCTAATTAAAGGTTTTAGATTAAAAGTTAACAACACTAAAGTATAAAATTGTATACTTAAAATAAAAATAATGTTCCAAACAACCAAGAATCATAGCAATACTTTGCAATGTCTAGTAGAATCAGAAACTTGAAAGATAAAGTCAATTGTGCTATAATTTTACAATTCTGAGACATAGAAGAGAATGGAATTATCAAAAGAGAAAAGCTGCATTATTTAACAATTCCATAAAAAGCAAAACAAATAAACTCAAAACAGATAATCACATGTTCTTGCCTCATTCCTGTTCATATCGTCAAACACCGCAATCAATCAAAAAGAGTCAGGGAAGAAAGCAATTACAGTTTGAAGTTCCTCTCCATTGTTTTGGGGAAGTCAAGGCAGGAACTCGATCAGCTGGTAACTTAACGTCTATGGTACAGAGCAGATAGAATAAATGCATCCTTGTCACTTTTAAATAATTATATAAGAGTGAAGAAGAGTAGCTACCTGGCTTTCTTCACTTTTATATAATTTACGGTCCATTCCAATAAATGGTGCTGCCCACATTCAAGGTGACTCTTTCTGTGATAGTTAAACATGAAAATTGCTACAGAAATACCAACAAGTCGGTTTGATCAAGATAATTCAATGGAATTCTCTTTCCATGTGATCTTGGTTCTGTCAAGTTAAAACCAATCAATACAATCCTTTTTTTTTTTTTTTTTTTTTTTTTTGGCTGACTTGTCATTGTTGCAATAGTTTCCTTTCAGATTGAAATGTTCCAAACTGCAAAGAAGAGCCTTCCTTAATCAGAAAGGTAAACAATTCAAAATATTCAAGGAAACTGACCAGATTCCCTAGCTCCTTCCTGTTGTTGAATCAAATCCCTCGAGCAAGCATTCCTAGTACTTAAAAGAGCTCCTTAATATGACAGTGAATTATAAAGAGATTTTATCTTAACGATTTTGTTATTTATTTATTTATTTATTTTAATTTTTAAAATAATCTTATTTTACATACCAATCCCAGTTCCCTCTCCCTCCAGTCCTCCCATTATCCCCTCCACCTGTCCACACCACCCACCATCCACTCTTCAGAGAGGGTTAGGCCTCCCATGGGGAATCAACAAAGTCTGTCAAAGCACCTGAGGCAGGACCAACTCTCCCTCCTGCCTTGATTCCATAGACTCAGCTTTACTTTCATAGAATACACTATCTCTCTGTAGATATTTTGATCTCTGGCTCTTAGAAGCATTCCTCTTTTTGTTTTCAGCATTTCCTAGACCTTAGGTGCAGGAGTCTCCTCTAAGATCCATGTCATTACGAGGATGTATGTTTGGCTAGGTTTTCAGTTCCAGGCTTGAATTCCTTCCTGTCAAGTGGGGTTAGAGTCCACTGAAAAGGCTGTTATTTACCACCAAGGTTTAAATACCACTATTTATCTTTAGATAAATTTGGCCATTGATGTTGTTCGAGACATCACAGTTGGAAATGACTATAGATTTCTCTATTCAATTAGTTGCATGCGTATCACCTTTGGTTACTATGAATATTAGGGCCAGAGAGAAGGCTTTCAGGTTACGCACAGCTCCACATCCTATGTCCAATGTGCACTGAGACCTTATCCAAAAGTCTTTTTTTCAATTTTCAGTGGTAATCAAGGGTTACAGCAATAATCTATACAGTTTAGCAAAAATATTTTTTATAGGAAAGAGAATAATCTTAAGCATCATTAGGGAGTTTTGAAATCCTGTAAAATATTGCCTATGAACTAAATGATTAGGATCATTTGTGCTTCCCTGGGGCCATAAGGAGCTGTTAAGAGTTCCACATGGTTGAGTTGAAGTCACCTGTGTTTCACTGAGGCAATAGAAAATTATTTTGGTGGGGGGGGGTCAGGACCTAGAATCGGGTGAGTATAGAAAGATGTACAGAAAGAGCAACAGTGGGAAAGTAAAATTAATGAGCTTATCTTCCGCATTACTAGAATCATAGACAATGTAGAATTATACAAAATGGCATACCTGGTGATTCAGGAATTAAAAGGATATAAACTGAGCACTAAATTGGTCTTAACTTGCATAGTAAAGTTATGTATAACATTTCTGGTATTTTACAATCTAACCACAATGTAAATAACAAGTTTCCTGTGTAGTTAGAAATTGAATAAAACTCTTATTTGTGTGGTTGTGTGTGTATATTAAATCTACAGGATCCTGTGGAATAAGGCATAAAATACCCATCAAATTCTAATGCAACATATCTAATCAAGTTAAATAAAAATGCAGAAAAGAGCATGCAGAAAATCAGAACACTGTTGTCAAGCAATTAGTGTTAAACATATTTCTCAAAAAAATGAAAATAGTTTTACCTAAAAAAAACATTATCAATGTAACCTCATATAAATTTCTTTATTAGATATGCAAACATTGCTAGGCATTTTCATGTTATTTTAAGCTATTTTTATTGTGAGGTAATCATGCTCCCTCTCCTTTATTCATAAGACTTTGTCAATTATACAAAAACAAAGATGTTATAATCTATTAATAACACATTTCAGCATACTAGTTATTCTTCAAGGATAATAACCTTATCACCTTGAAAATTGAACAAGATTTTATTCACAGTTGTTATATTAAAAAAATCAGTATGAGCTAGAGAAATTTAGGGACTACCTGGCCAACCAAATAAACTTCGTCATCTCCAAATCAATACAAAAATCCCAACCTTTATCTGCCAAAAATTAAAATTGTGTACAGGACTCAGAAGTGTTATGATTCATTTCATTGTCATCGATTAATAGATTTCCCATTTTCTTTTGGCCAGAAGGCTGCTGCAGAATTGCCATTTATGTGGATAATTAATTTGATAGTCTTGTTATTTTCCTATCTTGTAGGAATGAATAAATGACACCTACCTTTAGGTAGGACAAATAGGATTCTTTTATCATATGTTAACATTTCCCCCTATTTTCTTTTCAATTACCATGCAAATGAAAACAGCCTTACTAATGCCGTCAACAGATTTTATTTCAAAAGCAAAATGTAGTTGGCAACTTTCTGGAGTATATGACGAACAGTGAAAGTTTTACAACTTATAGAAAATAAAGTTAATATAGTATAATCCATACTGTAATACAAGGCCAAAGAAGAAAGTCCATAAAATTCATATATATATTTATAATTTTATGTATATGTGTGTGCATATGCATGTGGATATACCCAAGCACACACATATACATAAATTCTATTATTAGGAGCTTTTAACATATATGTTCTAATATTGAAAGTTGCTGTTTCCTGGAGCATGAAATACATAACTTTTTTAGATAGGGCATAGATCAATCCTCAAGTAATAGATTTAATCATAAATACAATGAATCTAGTTTAATTTTATTATAAGATAATGTTGGAGTGTAAGTTGGTGATAGGATGTTTTACTTATATGTTTATCTATTTATTTATGTGACTCAATACTCATTGTTTAATATGATGATTCAAAAATCAAATGCTTAAAAATGAAAATAACCTGTATAAATCATAAACAAATATATTATCTTTAATGTCCATTTTAAAATGGTATGAATATACAAATACACAAACCTACATTTGTCTTTCACAATAGAAAGGATTTACTAAACAATGTTCTCTAAAAACATGTATTTGTCACTTCATATTTTTTGGGTAGTGTTTCCTAGACATCTGAAGTTTATGCTTTTACTCCTTGATAATAATAAGACATTTTTAAGAGTAATTAATGAAACTCTGCCTTATTGGCACATGACTGATATTCTAGTACGTGGTAGGGGAAGGCAGCAGGACAGTGAGTTCAAAGCCAACCTGAACTACAGAGTTTGTGCCAGAATTAGCTGGGAAAGGAGACAGAATCTCAAGTAATAAATGAATCTCAAGGGATCTAGAAGCTGGAATTAAAATACAAAATTTCTTGCATAATAAATAATGATTAAAAGTTGCTATTACATGCACAGGTCTTAACTCAGTTTTAATTTTTTCTTCAGAATTAATAAATAATAATCTAGTAAAATTGACATCTCATACGTGCCCAAATCTGGTATTTATTTTTGAATAATTAGGCAACAGTTCCAGCAGATAAAAATACTTTTCCAACATATATAAGACATAGTTATAGTTTGATAATCCCAGCAGCTCCACTGCAGAGCTGAGCACATCAGGCTTAACTTGAGAATAAATACCTGATGCAGCGTGTGCTGTAAAATGTCCCTTTAATAGTCAATAAACCTGGCAGGAGCCATCGCTCACCACCTGATAGCTACTAGGTTTTCAAATTATAGAATTCATTTGTCACACACCACTTAGCATATCTATAACTTTCCCCCAAAGAAATGCCATCTCCAAGTAGTTATTTTAATGGGTGAAGGATTAAATGCTAAAATAAGAGGCAATCGAAGGGAAAGTGAAAGACAATTATGTGCTGTCTCTTAAGACAGAAATGAATTTCACCTGAAGGTGAAATCTGTTTTCTCTAATGAGCTTAAGAAATACATAGAAACTGAGAAAATAAATTGCATTCAACATAATGTAGACTTGGTTTTGTAGGAATTTGCAGGTAAGGTCTTTCTAGGGGTTCGGAATATTTGTTATGCCTAACCTATATCAATTTACAGGACCTAAGACAAGATTGTTGGGATTCACTGAGACGGATGAACACCTATATTGAAATACAGATCTCACCCGCTGCATATCGCTTTGAAAACAAATCAGCTAAATCTCCTCACTCACCTTACATGCTACTGACATTCACTTGTTTGGCCAGAAATATTTCACACTATACTTTAGTAATCCTTGAAATTACGTGTGTTGATTCAGAGTGATGTTGTCGCTGATCACACGCAGTGTGACACAGAAATAAATTTTACTCCAGAACTCAAAAACTACTGAAGAAAAATAAGAGAAAACTGTTAAGCCTGAATAGCAAGGTTCAACTCTGAGTACCAGATGGGGATATTTTGACATTGTCTACTGTGACAAAATTGTCAGGAATTGATGAAAGTTATTCTAAGTATAAAGATTTTGGCGCCAGTGAAGACACTGGCATGGTATTAATGCAGAAGGAAGTAAACTAACCTGAAGGGCCTGTGTTTAACTTTTGGTGTAGTGTTTAGTCTGAAACTGAACCACTGCATAGGATCTCCCATTGAATATCATGGTGAAAACTTCAAAAATTCTGTGTAATATTCTTTTTCTAAAATTCATATTACTTTTTATTGATTTTTATTTTAAAAACAAACTTTCACTGATATTCTGGCAACTAATTTAGCAAGCGGCCTTGACTTCAAGTACGTGAGACAAGTGAAGGGATACCTCCTCTTGAGGCAGGGGGCTGTTCCGCAGTGCTAAACAACTCCTAAAATTCCTTTTGGTGTTAATGTTAAGCTCTTTAGGATTATAATGGAACCTTTCAGTGTAAAGTTCATTTTCCTATAAATAAGCAGATGTTGCAGATTGGCAATCTGACTTCCTAATTAGTAGTTTACTTTCCCTTGCTGCCCTAGGAAGGAGTACAATAAATCTTAGGATGAGGAGGATGACACATGTACATAGTGGTAACATCTATGCTCAAGCCACACCCAGTGTCTTAGATCACTTCCTGTTCCCTGAGCAAGACACAGAGTCTCAGCACCATGTCTGCCTGCATAGTCATGTCCTGCCAATGACGATAATGGACTGTACCTCTGAACTGTGAGGAAACCACCTAATTAAATGTTTTCCTTAATAGGAGTTGCTATGGTCATAGTGTCTCTTCACAGAAATAGAAACAAACCCTAAGACAACGAGAAAAACTACAGAAGCAGCTAGGAAGCTAACGTGGGTCAGAAACAGCAGGCCTGGCAGGGAATGCGGTGGGAATCCTGGTGGTAGTCCTGGTATACGTACTGTGACTAAGTGAACATGCCAGCAGCAATGGTTGGGGTCACATCTATCATTGGTTCCTGAAATTATACACTTCTAGATGCCCTCACTGGCCCTGAGAGAGGGAAACAACAGTCCCTGGAGACAAGTTGTGTGTGGTGTCTAACAGTTGTACAAACAGATGAACAGACTGGTAACAGCCAAATACCGAAGGAAAGGGAAAAGAAGCAGACAGTAAGTTAATGAGAACCGTGAAAATGATCCGACTTAGGGAAAAGAACATACAATTCCTTGCCACCAGATATGTTTAGGAGAGTAGTCAGGTCTTCAGGGTTGAAGGTAAACAGGATGTTGCTAAGTGTCAGGCTATGGGAGGCCTGTGTGAGGACTGTAACACTAGTTAATACTTAGAGTGCTAACACTTAGGTCTGAACAACATGACACCAGTGGCTACCACTTGCTGCTGTTTGCCAAAGATGACAGAGAAGCAAAGCATCTGCAGACCAGCATTTATGGTCTTTTCTCTTGCCAACCCAATATCCCTGTCCAAGTAGAGAAATCCAACTTGCTGTGGAATTGCTAATATCATGGCGATGGTCCACTGCCCTTAGCAGACAACTTCATTGTCCAAGAATCCTTCGACAAGATAAGACACTCTCTACTCATCTATATGTGAGGACAAGATTTAATTCCCCCAAATGGTGACTTTTGTGTTATTCTGGAGGCCATAGAACAAGTAAATCTCTTTCTTTTCATAATTAGTACTTCCGAGGGAAATGTGAGCACGGGTACCATAGAGGGATGGGAATGACTGAGAATTCTTTATATTACTGTACGGGAAATCTGGATTTTTAAAAAAGGGAATATGAGGGAGAGATGAAGTAAAATTGGAAGACAACAACACTGAAGGAAGTTGGATTCTTGCCTTCCCCATGGACAAAGAAATACTGAAGAATGAGACTTCTTTGTGCTTTGTGTTCCGTTGAGTGCTGCTGAACTCTGTCCCTATTTCTTTCTTAATTTGGCAGCATCATTATATCACTAGTTTATGATTTTCATGCAAAGCTTGAATAAATGCAAATTATTTTGCTTCTCTTAAAAATTGCCATTATCACAACCTAGCAGGAAGATTTTTCCTCCCACATACTCTAATTATCATTTAAAGAATAAAGTTTTCACTTAGAGTGAAATAATAAATGGTTATTTTTAGTTTTTGAAACTTGTTTCTATAACTACGGACTTCCCCGTGTTTTTCTAGTAATTTGGTTTATTTCTTCAAATATCCAGATTATAAATTATATTCTTTAACATGGTTATAAAGATAACTAATTCTTTCAGATTTGCATATATGTCTTCAAGAATAACCTAAATTATTGGGAATTTAATGTTTGATGGTGAGATGAAAGTATAATTTTATTAAATTACTGATGTATTTGTCTTTTGATCAGATGTACTTAATGTAACTTCTTTTCAAACATGGTCAACTTTGACTTTTTCCTTAGCAGTAACTCACATGCTCAAAGAAAGCAAACATGAAAAGGTGTTTGTTATTTGAGTTATTAATGTCACTAAGTCTTACAAAATCAAAAAAAACATTTGTTCTCATATCCTTACCCATTCAACTTTATGTTCTTACTATCAGATAAAAGATGAAAAATCAAAAATTATAACAAATAAGTGAACAACAACAACAACAACAAAACAATATGATAAAAACAAATGAAATAAAAAGCCCATAAGAATCATAAGGTCAGTTTTTAGTTGGCCATGGGACCTACTTTAGAGGTGGTTAATATACCAAATGACACACTCCTGCAGATAAGCTGATTTTATCTTCCGAAGCACGTATAATTTGCAAATAGATTTTTGGTTAGGGAAGGGACTAGGTGCCCACCTCTCCTTCTCAGTGCTGGGATTACACAAAGTTTTAACTTGTGCAGTCTTGTGTGTTTCCACAGAATTTATGAGTTCAATAAATTCTGAATCAACCCTGTTGTGTCTGAAAGATGTTATTTCTCAGGTAAACAATTTTAAAACATATCTCAATATAAATAAAAGGAATTTACACATATAATGAAATGAAGGAAATTGATGCCCTGGCAATGCTGAAGCCTGCATGAGCAGCCCATATATGGTGGTTCTGTTGAATTTGTTCATTTTGGGTTTCATGTTGTAAGTTGTAGAGAATGACTCAAGAAAGTACCAGATCTCATTATAGATGATTGTGAGCTACCATGTGGTTGCTGGGACTTGAACTCAGGACCTTTGGAATAGTAGGCAGTGCCACTAACCTCTGAGCCATCTTCCAGCCAGACATTTAATACTAAGTTGAAATTTTTATGTGAACATGCTGGAAATAGTTCTGGAAGCAAGGTAACCAGAGAAAAAATAATTTTCAACAGTTTTACATGCCACATTTAACTACAGTGCTATGTCTCATTAATTCATATTTCAATTTCTATGTACTACCAGGTAAATATATTCCAATATGTTTACTTGGAATAAATGAATTAAATAATTGAATTTTAAATTATTCACAGAAAATAAATATGCAGTCACTGAATTTTTAACATATGTAAATATTTTTGAAATTTATATTAAGTGATAATTCACCAAGATTCAATCCAGAGAGGCAAAATCTTGCAAGGTTTATCTGGTTATAATATGTTTGCCAAAAAGATAAGTTTACAGTTGTGGGAAGGGGTAAAACGTACACCGACAGGTTGTTCTGTCATTATCTGAGACTGGAACTGTTATCCTCTGCTGAGATAGTGTTGAAGGAAGAATGCAATTGTTCTGGAAATCAGAGAGAAGCAGGAGCAGTTAGGCGCACACTGATCCACTTCCGTTTCTGGACTGCTAATGCTATGGTAGGGCTTTCTTTGAGGTGAACATTGTACTTTATTGCACTCCATGCCTGGCTCAGACTTCCAAAAACTAAGGATCTTGAGTAGGATGAGAATTTGTCGGCATAGCAGCTATCACGCAAACAGAGTGAACTATAGAAAAATAACAAGGGTGAACTTCTGAACATATACTGTTTCATTCCAGCCCTTCAAATCACTAAGATGCTCCTTTTATTCAGCCTACTCCAATGGAAACTTCAAGAAATAAGAAATCTGGGAAACAATTTACCACTGCAAGGTTGCATTAACAAGTATCCCACAAGACCCAGGGACTACATTTAAATTCATTAGCCTAAACCTTAAGTTATCTGTTTATTAATTTCAAACACTTTGAGTTTGTTTTAAATACTAAATTAACATGGGAATATATTTTAATTTAGTTATTCTACACTTTATTTACATGCTACTTAAAAATGATATTCTGTTAAATATAACTACCCTAATACTTATTTGATAAAAAGTAACTAAGAAATGTTTGGATAAGCATGTAAAGTAATTATGGTTATCATTGAATACAAGGAGGAAAAAGAAAAATACCTCTTCCTAGTACAAGTAATAAATTTTAATAACAGCATCCAAGAAGCTAAACATAATGAAGAAGAAGCTTTATTATTCATACATTAAATGGTCTGTAAAATAAACTCTAAATGGAGTTGCTCCTTATAATCATAATGCTCTCATTCATAAGTTCTGAAACTAATTACCTGCCATTTTTTTTTCAAAATAAAACATAGCATTTATAGTATTATTCATTGTCTTTTTTTTCATTTTGATAGCTTAAAACTGTTATGAAGGGAATATTTATTATTAACTTTGGATTCATTGTGTGTAAAGTTCCTGATAGCTTAGAAAGTCACTAAGGAAATAGAAATTCACGTGGGCCCACTTTTGTCTGAACTTTCCTCATAAAATATGGGTATCAAGCCTATTATCTGCAGTTTCCTATGTTCTTTCTCTCCACCCTTTCTGTTTAGTTTTCTGTAACTATACTAAATGAAACTACATTCTGATTTTTTGGAGTGACTGGATTAGAATAATGCCTGCTTAATATATTATTGTTGAAAAGGTCTGAAGTCCTCGCCACTATATGGATAACTTGAAGAATAGCGGCATCCGACCTTAAGCAGAGCAGTAGAGAGCTGCAAGGTTGATTACCATGGATAAGGCTCCAATGCATAACTAAAAGAGTTCTCAAAGAGGGTGCAATACGAGCTCAGAAATACTTTTGGCTCCTCTTGGTTACTTACTGGCCTCAGCTGTTTCTATTTCTGCCTGCTCACCTCTTTCCTGGCCTATGCAGAGCTGACTTTGCTGTCATCACTAACCCTCAACTCATTGCTCAGAGCTCTGAATCCATCAAGGTAAAGATATCCTCTGTTGACCTCTCCAAAAGACACATTTCCCCCTTTGACGCTAAATTACAAGTACTAATAAAGCCAGTAAACCCATTTGAATCAGTTCCAGTAATTTCTGTAACACATTTCAGGAATTCATGTTATGCAAGGGACTCAGAGATCGGGCAAATAGAATGTAGAAATCACATTCAAGATTTTGATAAGTTTAAAAGATGGTAGTATTAAATCCTGAATTTAAATGTCAATGACCTATGTACATGATTTTAATAGTTTATTAACAAGTTGAAATTTGAAATTGCATCCATCAGATTTAAAACCATATGTTTTCAGACTTCAAAAAATTAATTTCATATTTTAGTAAAATTTAGGTACATATTTCCATTTATTGGACACATATTCCTTTTTTTATTTTTAAAACAATCTAATTCTATATACCAGTCCCAATTCCCTCTCCTTCACCTCTCCCACTTGCCCCACTTTTCCCCCACTCCACCCCCCATCCACTCACAGACAGAGTGAGAGGCCTCCCATGGGGAGTCAAGAAAGTCTGTCACATCGCTTGAGGCAGGACCTTCTCTTTGTATCTAGAGTGAGCAAGGTATCCCTCCATAGGGAATAGGTTTCTAAAAAGCCAGTTCTTGCACTAGGGATAAATACTGGTTCTAGAGTTAGTTACCTCACAAACTGCCTAAGCCACACAACTATTACCCAGAATCACTGGACCTAGTTTGGTCATATGCAGGTTCCCCCGATGTCAGTATGGAGTCAGTGAGGTCCCACTTACTTGGGTCAGTTGTTTCTGTGAGTTACCCCATCATGGACTTCACCTCTTTGCTCATATTATTGCTCCTCCTTCTCTATGACTGCACTCAGGAGCTGGGCCCAGTGCTTAGCTGTGGGTTTCTGCATCTGCTTCTATCAGTTACTGGTTGTAGGTTCTATAACCACCATTAAGTTAGTTATCAATCTGACCACAGGAGAATGGCAGTTGAGGGACCATCTTCACTATGCTTAGGTTCTTAGCTGAGGTCCTCCTTGTGGATTTCTGAGAATTTCCCTATTTTGAGGTTTCTAACTAAAACCATAATGGCTTTCTCTATCCAGATAGTTCTTTCCTCCCTCTCCCTCTCTGTCCTTACCAAAACTCAGCCTTCCTGGTCCCTCATGTTCTCCCGCCTCTTCTCTCCTTCCCACTTCCTTCCACCCTCTATTGTCCTGTCACACTCCTAATTTACTCAGGATACATATTTATTATAGAAAATAATAGACTTATAAAATTTATATGAACAATGGTTTTATATGCATAATTTATTTGAAAATTTATATAAATTATATACTATTTTGAAGACTTATGAATATGTTGGCTTTTTAAAATGAACAATAATCTGCCAATAATAGTAAAAAATAAAGTGCACTAACAATACTGTAATAAAAATAACACTTTTTTTTTCTTTTGAGACAGGTTTTCTCTGTGTAACAGTTCTGACTGTACTGGAACTCATTTTGTAGGAGCAGGCTGGCCTCAAACTGACAGAGACCTGCCGGCCTCTGCTTCCTAAATGCTGGGATAAAAAGTGTGTGCCACCATACCAAGCTTGCAAATAATACACATACAGTGAAGTCAATGTGTTTCAAACTCTTCTAAATTATATACACCTATCATCATATTCTTGTTTTTTAGGGAAGAAAACTGAGATGTTGAGAGGGTTAAGTCAATTTTACAAGCTAACAAGCTGGTTGCAAAATATAAGAAGTCCATGGAACTCTAGCCAATAAAGCAAAACATTCTGTGGATACAACTTCTGTATCAACTGCTCAATTATTCACATATTCAAATGATTTAAAATGTGTTGTTTAGTAGCATGGAATTAGAAGGGTATAAATTTTATGATTCACTACATAATTAATTTCTCAGTAGTCTTTAAGCAACCCAAAAACACTTTGAGTACTGAAGGGCTCCAAATCTTTGGGTTACTGGTCTTATCCTAAGGAAAGAATTTCTACAAAGTTATTAAAGTGAAGAAGTACTCCAGGATCCAGGTGTAGTAGCACATTCCTCTAGTCCCAGCACTCAAGAGTCAAAGGCAGGCAGATTTCTATGAATTTGAGGCCAGCCTGGCCTACAAAGTAAGTTTCAGCATAGCCAAGACTACACAGAGAAACCCTAGCTATTACTAAAAGTGAATTTTTCACAGGTTCAGCTTCAAAAATAGTAGAAAATTCTCAAGAGGAGTTTCCCACAAGACTGTTTACAATAAGAACTAGAACAAAACTGAATGATACCCACCGTGCTTTCCATAGTGTAACATTCATCGTAAGCATGTAGTGTTCTAGAGGGTCTGGCATCACTGTTCTCCAGAGAACAAACTCTGCCTTCAGATGAGGTAATACCTTCTTGTTTGCAGTTTATATCATGTATGTGGGATAAGATGTATATGGCAACAGACATTTTTGAAAATAATAAGGAATTACTACTGCTAAAATGAAAAAGTTGGTAGAATGCAGGTTGAGTTCATGATAAACTGATATAACCAGAACTCAGCATAAAGTGAAACATTTATAAGCTTGTTTATATAGCTATAAACACACACATGCACACATATTTCTTTATTTCAAAGGATTTTTCAGAAAAACGAAATAATTAAAAAAATCAGCCCAACTGTGGTGATATATGTCTTTAATTCCGGCACTCAGGAAACAGAGGCAGGCAAATCTCTGTGAGTTCAAGGCTAGCCTGGGACTGAGTGAGTTCCAGGACAGCTAGGACTATAACACAGAGAAACCCTGTCACAAAAAAACAAAATAAATAAGTAAATAATCAAACAAATAAAATAAAACAAATCAGAGATATGGAAGGATCGATGGGAATTTAAAAAAAAAAATAACTTTTAGGCTTTTAATCCCAGCACTCAGGAAGCAGAAGCAGAGGGATTTCTGTGAGTTTGAGGCCAGTCTGGTCTACAAGAGCTAGTTCCAGGACAAACTTCAAAGCTACAGAGAAAGCCTGTCTTGAAAAATCAAAAAGAAAAAAAGAAAAAAAAAAACTTGTAGGAAGATGCAGAGGAATTGACTTGCATGATTTTTGGATGCTATTGACATCTCACAGAGAAGACCCACAGGCTGAAGACCATGTGGATACTAGATGGTGCCATCTCAATGGAAAAGGAATCAGCACCAGGAATCTCCTCCTTCTGCTTGCTTTTGTGGGCCCTCTATGTCCCTATTCAGTCTCCAATGGATTAGATAAAACAAGTATACAATATGAAAGGCAATCTGCTTTGCTGAAAGCCATTATTTAAATGTTTATTTTGTCTTAAAATGCCTTCATAGAAGCATCCAGAGTTGACTAAGTATTGAAATAAAGTAATCTAGCAGGTTGACTTATAAAACCAATAGTCACACATTCCATAAGTAAATATAAAAAGTAATAATTATTGCTAAATTCAATTCATTGCATTAATTACACACGAATCACACAGATATTTAAATATATTATATATTTATATAAAATATATATAAACTCTGTATATCTTTGTGCATTTTCCACCAGTCTCTATTTGAACAGATGTACAGAAATACTTACATGTGCAAATACAGATATAGCTAGAGTATTCCAAGATAATGTCAATATTTACATACAAAATAATATTTCATGAACGAATAACATTCGATGTCTTTCTGATATTTTACATTTTGTACTTATCATATGCTGAAAATTCTCAAATTTCTGTGTAGGTGGATTATTAATGAATAATGTAACAGAAAATTAAAAATTATGTAAATTTATTCATTTAGTGCCACTTTAAGACTAATTGTAAGATTGATATTTTCACATGCCAATTTGTTAATCAGTTAAATAAAATATATTTAATTTTTATTATTTTAAAATTTAGTAATTTCTATATGAAAAAGACCAAAGTTGCTCCATATAGTGTATTATATATTGAGCCTTTTCAGACATTTAAGGAGAATATAGGGATTGTGTGTTTAAATTGTTATTCGGTTAGTAGCTAATTTTTTCCTTTGTTTTCATCATGATTTATGACTTGAAAAAAGTCACTAAAATATGAAAGTATTAAGATATCAATCCATGATGGACCTTTAAGTTGCTTGTTCTTGCTTAGGTTTTATACAGGTAATCACAACTTCTATAAGTTCATGTGTGTAACAATGACATCATATAGAGGAGACCGAGTTTTTAGGAATGTCTTTATAGTCTAGCTTATATTTTCTCTTCTATGACACTTGCTGACTTTTGGCAGAGGGAGATTTGTATAGGTGCCCCAACTACTCTACGGTTGACTACTCAGTCACTTTGCCCAGTGTTGAAAATTCTCCATGTTAACCACAGCCTACTACAAAAGGAAGTTTATCTGATCAATGTTGAGAGCACTTGTAGTCTATGGATACAGACCTAGACATTTCAATGTACCTTGTCAAATTGACCATCTAGCATTAGGACCCATAACATTCTCAGCAACTTGATTTTGACCAGGGTAACAATTTTCTCATTTCAAAGCTTGTTATAGCTTTAATTATCTGTCAATGTCTTACATTTATTTGTTTCCATATATTAAATCAAACATCAGGAGTTAAGTTTGAACAAAACTGATTCATTCTGAAGTCTTCCAAACCACGGGTATAGCAATGATGTCCAAATTTATAATTTCAACTTCTTCCTAAACCAAAGTTAAAAAAATAACTTTTTCATTTTGGTATTCAAAGTAAAAGGTATTATGATTCCTCGACTGCCTCCATTGGTGGCATAAGGAACTCAATGGATGGTGTCACACAGAGATTAAGGTTCATTTGCATTATATCACAATTTTGGAAAATTAAGACAATTTATCCTTTAAGGAAACTTAATCTGTGATTAAAAATTAATAATAACCTCTTAAAATATATCTATATAAATGTGAATGAAGATAAAGTCCTGGATAGAGTATATATAGTGTTACTTTATTACATGGTCACATTGTCCAGCTAAATGCCAAATTATTAGGTCTATTGTCATAGACTACAGCTGCTCTCAACACTGACTAGAGAAATTTCTTTTTAGAAAAGGATGGAGCTAGAAAACACTATTTTGAGAGAGGTAACCCAGACCCAGAAAGACAATTATCATATGTGCTCACTCATCAATGGTTTTTAAAACCACTTATAAAGCAAAGAAAACCAGCTTACAAATCATGATTGTAGAGAACCTAGACAACATTGAAGACTCTAAGAGAGAAATACATGGATCTAACCTAGATGGGAAGTAGTTGAAGGGGAGGGGAGAGGCGAGGAGGGGAGCAGAAAAAAATGTAGCACTCAATAAAAATCAATTTAGAAAAGGAAAAAAAGGCAATGGATAATGAAAAGAATTATCAGCATTGGCCGAAATGACTGAGTATTCGACCATAGAGTAAATAGTTCACCTATACCAGTCTCTTTCACTCCAAGCCTCATCAAACCTCACAGAAGAGGAAATAATGTATTAGCTAGACTGTGAAGAAAAGTGCTGTAAAACCAAAAGTTAGTAGATAGAAAAGAGTAGAGCACTATGTTCCACTAAACTGCATAGTGTCTCTTAATGGAAACTTCACCAGCATTCAGTCACCTACTGTTTCCCCAAAATTTTAAGCCATAAACTCTTACTGTAATTAATCAGTAGGACACTTTTGTCAATTTCTGCTTTCATTGGATTGGTTTTCATTACAGGGTAGAAATACCCCAGGCAAGCCAATTTTGCACAAGGAAGAGGCTTATATAACCAACAGTTTTAGAGGCTGGCAGTTCAAAGAGCACAGTAATACCTCTGGTGGAGTCACAGGAGAACATAATAAATCAGCAAAAGTCTATAAATAGAAACTGTGTTTTCATTTTGCAGCTGCCCAGACATAAATAATCACACAGAAACTATATTAATAACAACACTGTTTTCCCGATAGCTCAGGCATATTCCTATCTAACTCTTACATCTTAAGCTAACACATATCTGTTAATCAATATATTCCCACTTGGCTGTGGCTTACCAGTGCCTGCATCTTTCTCTTTTGGCAGCTACATGGTGTCTGTCTGACTCCACCTACTTTCCACCTCTATCTCTGCTTGGATTTCCTGCCTAGCTGAATTCTGCCCTGTCATAGTCCAAAGTCCAAAATTTTTTTATTAACCAATGTTAATAAAACACATACACAGTATACAGAGGGGAATCCTACATCAAAAGTTAGAATATGCTTATTAGGAGAAGAACACTCATTGAAAGAAGTAACCAGAGATTATTGACCTACAATCCCTTCAGAGGATTTAGCCCTCTTATTTAAAGGACAACCTCTTTTCAATATCCCAGTATTTTGCAATACCAGTACTGTGGAAACACAGCTTCCAGACCATGGATTCTCCAAACATACATGAATCTTTTCCCAAGCCATAGAAAATCAATGTTTTTTTTTTTAAATTCAGATCATTCCATTGATGACTATTTAAAAATGGTCACATAAGTGAGCATTGAGTAAATTACCTATACAACATATAAACACACACACATTTCAGTCATTTTAAAGCACCTTTAAAATTCTAATTTGCAGTTTTTTTGTGCTCAGGTATAAGATGTAAATTTTCTTTATCTATATGTCTGTCTTCAAACGGAACTAATATTTATTATCTTGTAATTGTGTAGATACATATGTTCTAAATGATTAAACTCCTTTGTGTAACAAAATGGGATGAACTAATAGGATTTTGATTTCAGGCTACCTCCTTTTATGAAAAATTATAGATATAATATGTAAAGTATGGGCAGGGGACATTGCAGGAGTCATATAAGAGATAATAAACTTTGTATATAGTTAATAACTCTGTATGGAGTAGACATTTTTCTCATTTCCTTTTATTACAAGTTTATCCAAGAGTATATGCATATTAACAACTTATCAAGGACTCATTATCAAAAGACAAAACTATTTCTTGTACAAAATCAAATTTATATAAAACCTCATTTTCATAATAACTCTGCTTTATTTTTTTCTACTAATACCCCAAACTGATTTGATAAATGATGAAACTTAACCACAGCTCTGTAATAGTTTATATCATTTACAAATTGGAAAGCATTTGCAATTAAAGAGTACAATAATATATCCAACAATTTATCTTCAAGACAGCTAAGTTTTATTGCCTCTGTAACAAATCTTCATGTTAAAGGCAGTATGAATGCCCTCAAGAACCATTGATTCTTGGTGGCCTGACACTTGTCAAAGAATAGATTCAAAGGGGTGTTGTAAGGAGGCCACTTGTTTTGTTTCTGGCTGCTCAGGCCAGAAATAATCACACAGAAACTGTATTATTTAAAACACTGCTTGGCCCATTAGCTCTAGCTTCTTATTTATTTATTTATTTATTTATTTATTTATTTATTTATTAGAGATTTCTGTCTCTTCCCCACCGCTGCCTCCCCTTTCACTCCCCCTCCCCCAACCAAGTCCCCCTCCCTCGTCAGCCCAAAGAGCAATCAGGGTTCCCTGCCCTGTGGGAAGTCCAAGGACCACCCACCTCCATCCAGGTCTAGTAAGGTGAGCATCCAAACTGCCTAGGTTCCCACAAAGCCGTGCAGTAGGATCAAAACCCATTGCCATTGTTCTTGAGGTGTCAGTAGTCCTCATTGTCTGCTATGTTCAGTGAGACCGGTTTTAACCCAAGCTTTTTCAGACCCAGGCCAGCTGGCCATGGTGAGTTCCCAATAGACCATCCCCATTGTCTCAGTGTGTGGGTGCACCCCTCGGGGTCCTGAGTTCCTTGCTCGTTTTTTTTTTTTTTTTTTTTCTGAGACAGGGTTTCTCTGTGGCTTTGGAGCCTGTCCTGGCACTAGCTCTTGTAGACCAGGCTGGCCTCGAACTCACAGAGATCCGCCTGCCTCTGCCTCCTGAGTGCTGGGATTAAAGGCGTGCGCCATCATCGCCTGGCAGCTCTAGCTTCTTATTGGCTAACTCCTACATCTTAATTTAACCTATCTCCATTACACTGTATATCGCCATGTGGCTGTGGCTTACCAGCTAAAATTCCCAGCACCTGTTTCTGGCAGCAGCTCCATGGCATCTCTCTAACTCTGCCTTCCTCTATTCATACTATAGGCCAAGCCAATTCTTTTTCTCATTAACCAATAAAAGCAACACATGACAGAAGGTCTTCCCACACCATAGGCATGTCCATTCTAAATCATGTTTACTATCATGATATTTATTTGCTAAAACCATTTAATAGCATTTGTATATAAAGATGTAAGGGTGTTTAAAATGTTAGAAAAATAGCCTTATGCATGTCTGAGAAGTATGACAATAGTTCTAAATATTCAGGAATTACTAGTTGGTCTACCTTCTGCACTTATCATTTTGCCAGTCTCTGTCAGTCATCATTAAACCTATTGAATGGGGACATAACTTTGAACAAACCAAGGTTTTTCATCAGAAATCAGTATAGCAGCTAGGTCAGTAAATTCTAAGTTGCAGGTTATTCCAGCTCGCAGATCACAGATGAAAATACAAACTTACTTTAGTACAATTATCAGCTATATTTTCAGTTTTTCTAAACCAGACTAGATTTTGTAACAGAGTCATCAGACCATATAATGAGAATAATATACTGTAAAATATTATAATATATTATATATGTACTATTTTATAATGTACGAAATTACAGAGGTATTTATATATTATATTGTATATATTTATATATATATATATTTTAATTTATCTCCTTATGCTTTCCTGGCTAATAATAGCTCTAATATACATACATATATATGCATATATATGGCTAAAGGATTTAGAAATTGAATATACATGTATTATATGTGGCCTTTTCAAAATATTTTAACGTTTATATTAATTAAAACTGTCAGCTGAAAAACTGTTCTCTTTCCTACTTGCTTTTACAAACATCCGTATCAAAAACTGTTCCACTTAGCCTTTAAAGTTCCAAAAAATACAACATTGGTTTTGCAGTAATTAGTATAGACAGAGTTCCCCATCTGACCTTAGCAAATGAGTATAATAGAAGGCTGTTCTGACCATGGGAGCCTGTCTGTCTGATTCTCCATCATTAAAACAACATGGCTTTTCTCTTATAAAAAGATTTCACCTTCCTCTTTCTAACAGTTAGAGCAGAATTCAATTAGAACAGAGAATGGGACTGTGAAATTCAAACAAAAGGCTGTATTGTTATGAAGTTTAAAGGTGAGTTTATACAAATATCAAAAACTAATTAAGGAGAATAGGTGATATTTAACTACTTTGAAACTTCAAAAAGAGAAAATTGATTTTTGTCTCATTGGTTTAAATTACATTTTCATATTGATTGACACAAAGAGCTTCTGTTACATCTCTTCCAGACAAGGTAAATATGCCAGCTGCTATTTATTCATGAAACCCTGTCTCTCACAATTTCAGGGAATGTTATTTTAGCATTTTATTATTGAATAAATATTTTGACAGGTGATGATAGTTTGGAAGATAAACAGAAAAAAAATCATTCTACCACTTCTACTCTGTAATTTAGACCGAGCAAAGAAGGCATAGATGTGGTAGGATGTATTCCCTAGTCAATTTTCTCTGTGTAGAGTGCAGATTGTGATCAATGGAATCAATAAAGCTTAATTAAAACTTTACCCATTAATATTTTTGACAGTCTCCAAATGAAAGTTTTGAGCAAAGTGTTGCAGCTTTTCAGTAATCATTTTAGCTCATTTACTCCTTTGATGCATGAGAAAGACAAAGAAAAAGGAAACATACGCCTAATAGAATACTAAACCATGAGAAAGTAGAGGGACATTTCTTTGGAAAATGGATGACGTATTAATAGATAAACAAAGAAAAGATCTGAAACACCATACAATCCTCTGCTCTCTAAATGAAAACTTAAGTTTAAGATAGTTTGACAATTTTCTCTGTAAAAAGAAAGTGGAGTGATTGAAAGCTTGGAAAGCAGGTAAAGGCTGTAATAACCAACAACTAATTTTGAAAATAAAACACTGTTCTGCTCAAAATTCTATCTCTTGCAGTGTTAGTGGGAAATAACTACTAAAAATAGTAAGGGGTTTCATGGAGCAGGGGTAGAGATGCATAGGCCTTGGTGTAATGAGCTAAGCAGATCATACCAAAACCACAAAGCAAACACACAAACCAACAAAAATCCCTCACTGAAAGATTACTTCTATTTTATGAGAAATTTTATGATTCTGTTTTACATAATCATCTTACTCTTTAAACCATAATTTTCAAATGACTACCATTCACACTAATTTACACAGTACTTTGAACTGTCATTTTTTTCAATCCCATGATCAAATATTATTACATTTATTCTAGCTATATGCCAGAGAGTGCAGTCTGACAGCAAGAGTGGAGAGTCTGAGGGAGTTGGATTGTGGTCCAGGGAAGTAAACTAAGCTCATCTATTCTGGAGGCAAATGTTTCTCTTTGCAGGGTCATCTCACTAGCCATTATTTAATTTGAGGCCCTCCTTAGGCCTGAGCATGATAAGCTTGACTGTGGCAGGTCTTGACCTTTCCCTTTTGTTCTCTCTTGCTAAACCATTAGATTACATTCCTAAAGTTAGCTGCTAAGGTCTATTCCCTTATTTGGCCCTTTCCTTATGCCTAATTCATTCCCGAGATAAAACGCCAAGGTTCAGCAATCATAACTCATTATTTGGCTACACTATCATATACCCTCAGGAATTTCCAACTCATCCTAGCACTGACTTCCCCTTTAAATCACTCCTGCAGAAACACCTGCTGCTGCTGCCTTTGCCTGATCCAGAGGAGGCAGATCCCCACCAACCTCTTTCCCTCTTAGGAAATAAACTCTCTTTGTCTGGGACTGCAAGTAAGTGTGCCCTGTTCCAACTCTGAAGCCCTTTCACAAACAGGATGGTTCCTGGATAGTAGCATGGAACTTACCACATTTTCTATGCTCTGTCTCATTCTCACAGTATTTATCTCTTTACATTCACCAATCTTTTGCAATATATCACGCTTACCTATCACTTAGCACTAATGTTTGTATTTGTATATGTGTCCCTTTCTTCCACGAGAAAAGGGGGTTTGTTTTGTTTTTGTTTTAACCTGTCTTTTTTTCTGTTTTTTTTTTTTTTTGTCTTTCTTTTTAGCAGGGTATCCTAGTATTTGAAGAAGGTCAGAAAATATTTTTGAACTGATGGAGGAAGGTCATTGAGCAATAAAGAAACTGCATGGCTGGCCCTGATAGGTTAAAGCATAGGTGGGAGGAGTAAACAGAATAGGATGTTGGGCGGAAGAGGAAGTGAGGTCAGACTCTGCTCTGCTTCTGGAGAGACCCGACAGCTCTGCTCTCTGGAGCAGAGACACCAGGCTCCGCTCTCCCAGGCAGCTCCGACCCAGGATGGACGTAGGCTAGAATCTTCCTGGTAAGCGCACCTTGGGGTGCTTACACACATTATTAGAAATGGGCTAGTCCAGGTGCGAGAGTTAGCCGAGAAGAGGCTAGATATAATGGGCAAGTAGTGTTTAAATGGATACAGTTTGTGTGTTGTTATTTCGGGCATAAGCTAGCCAAGCGGCTTGGGTGCTGTGGACGCAGCCCCGCCGCTCTTATTTCAACATTGAACAGATGAGTTTCCTTACCATACTTAGGAAAAATAAAGTTGAACTTTTTGTGTTACCAAGTTCAAGATCCTGGAGATTAGAATGAGGCTTCAGTGTAGCACCAAGATAAATTTAGGGCACTATCTCAAGGAGCTCAAACAGTTATTATTCATGAAATGCTTGAGAGGGATTAAAAGATTAAATGAAACTACTTATATCCATGTGATAGATGGAAAGATACTTGGGGGGAAAAGTGAGAAAGTTTAGTCATGCTAATTCATGACTTAAATGATGGTTATAAATTATAATGTGTTGTAGTTTTTAATAATCATCTTAGTTCCTTTACTTAAGTAATATTATAGCATGACTATTTAGCTAAATCCTTAATATTGATTACTATATTATATGATTGTAGTGTATACTTTCACATTGATTTAGTATGATGGAAGGATAAAAATCAGCAGACCAGATGGTCTAGCAGGGAGATCATGTCCACCAGTGACACCTTTGTCTCTAGCAATTTTTACGAGGAGTTACAAAAAGGCTAATCAAGAGTTCAAAGTGAAATGTAAGCAAAATTCCTTATATACTGAAATTCATTCAACCTTACCTTAAGTTAATGTCTTAATAAACCATGAAAAGTAAGACACAGTCTCGACCACCTATGCAAAGGTGTCCAAAAGAGAGGTTCTCTCTCTCTCTCTCTCTCTCTCTCTCTCTATATATATATATATATATATATATATACATATATATACATATATTTGTGTATGTATACATATATATGTATATTGTGTTTACACATACATGTATGTGTATTAATATATACATATATTCTCTTTCACAGTTTCTTTTTTCACTTTTTCATAGAAATAACAATAAAACCTTACGAATATTTTTCAGATGTAGTAAGGTACACATTGTGCTAGAAATATTGAAGACACTTGGGAAATTAGAATGCCATATACTTGAGATAGAGGAAACAGAATCACTGTTGAACACAATACATAAAGCACAGAAACCAAATATCTCAGTAAAGAAGTTAACCTCCCTTCCCACTTGAAATAATTATTAAATCAATACCACATGAAAGAAGGAGATCTAGCAGCACAAGTTCCTACCAACTTCTATGAAAGTGGTAGAACATTTTGACTTGATTATCATACTTTGAAAAATACCATTTAATTCAAGAAATTCAAGAGTATTTCACTGTTGTGAAGCTGTAATGGCCTTCTCATTTAAAAATAAGTACTACAAAAGTTAAAATTTTTCACTTTTCTCATTTAAAATGTTTTTCATAACACATGCCAGTCATTAGAATCTGGCTATGCTAACAGGTTGACTAAAAATATGGAGAGAAAAAATATATAAATATATTCCTTTTTAAGATGTTTCTACCTGGACATGGTGGCATACACCTTTAATCCCAGCCATAGGGAGATAGATGGAGGTAGATGTCTGAGATTGAGGCCAACTTAATCTACAGAGAGTCCAAGGACAGCTAGGGCGGTTACACAGAGAAGTCTGGTCTCAAAAAGCAAAAGACAGCACAACAAAACATAAAAGTGGGTGAGTGCATTCCATTGTCAGATAGAAACCTAATGAAAAGTAAACTTCTAGGAAACTCCAAGGATAACCCCAGCTAGCACTCCTAACAATCACAGATATATAGCCTCAACTGGCTCTCTTTTATGACCAGGCAAGACTTTCAGCAGAGAAACTGCAACACCAACCTAGCATCTCCATCTTCGACCCAGAGACTTTCCGGTCTATGGGATATTCTGGGGTAAGGGTAGCACAGAGATTGTGGTAGTGGCCCACCAATGATTGATGAAGACTGATAACCACGCCAAAAGAGTAAGCCCACCCCTTACACTGCCTAGAGTGCCAAGACATAGAGCCGATATACTCATAAATTGGTGCCTAACCCCAATAATCACCCGAGAGACTTCATTCAGCAACTGGTAGAAACAGATGCAGAGCCACAGTCAAACATAAGACCAAGCATGGGATATCCTGTGGAAAAGAGGAAGGAAGAAAAGTAGGCACCAGAGGGGTCAAGAACAATGAAAAATAGACAGAATCAACTAACCTGGGCTTATAGGAGCTTGCGGATTCTGAATGCACTATAAGATGGGACTAAGCTAGGCCATGAACATGTGTAAATATGTATATACATACACACACATACACACGTGTGTGTGTGTGTGTGTGTGTGTGTGTGTGTGTGTGTGTATCGATGGTAGCTTGGTCTTCTTGAGGGACTCCTAAAAGTACAAGCAGGGGCTGTCTCTAAAGATGAATGGCTTTGGGGAAGCTAGTCCTCATTCTGGGTTGACTTGCCCAGTCTAAATAGAAGGGAGGCACTTAGTCTTACCAACACTTGATATGGCGTGTTTTGTTGATATACATGAAAGGCCTATCCTTTTCTGAACAGAAATGATGAAGTGCATTAGAAATGGGGGACAGAGGGGATGTGTGTGGAGGGGAGCTGGAGGAAAGGAGTGAGGGAAAACTGAGTTCGAATATAAAAAATAAATTTAATAAAAATTAACTAAGAAAAAGGGACAAAAGTTACTAAAACAGTGTGTTTGGTATACACTGTAGTTTTTTTTTTTTTAAAACAAACTATTTACCAAGTCAAGCTAAAGTTATCAATCACTACTTTTTATACTTTTAAATTTTTGTTTACAAACTGATTTATAACTAGGAATATCAAAATACGAATACTTTTATATTATCTACTGAATAGACCTTTTAAAATGTATCTATTAGATATAAAGAGTACATGAACATTCTAAAAAAATTAGGTTAATTTTAAATAATTCAATTTGAGAAGTTAATGCTTTATAAAGTAATATATAATGAAATAAATACTAGTCTTAAAAAAAAGGAAAGGTGACCAGACAGTGGTGATGCACACCTTTAATTTCAGCACTAGGGACGCAGAGGCAGGCGGATCTCTAAGAGTTTGAGACCAGCCTGATCTACAAGAGCTAGTTCCAGGAGAGGCTCCAAAGCTACAGAGAAATCATGTCTTGAAAAACCAGAATTAAAAAAAAAAAGGAAAGGAAACTATGAAAGAAGTCTAGTGTTAGTATACAGGAGCTTTATTTAAATCTGTCATGGTGAAAGGGGAATACAATAGGAAACATGGTATTGGGTCTTGTTGTTTTTATTTTTAGATTTATAAGCCACCAAGGAGCTTGCAAGGATCTGTGACTTGAGTCATTCTCCCTCAGAAGGGAACAGCATATCACACTGATTCCTCTGATTGAGCCATTTGACAGGCTCGATGTCAGGGCACAGCTGAAAAGACAGCTGGTGTTAGGCATTACCCATCACTCACATGCCAGAAAACCACTGTGAGTTCCTCTTTGAAGTGCTCGAGTGCGCGCTGATCAGATCTAATATCTCACATTGTATGAGAAACTCAAACAGACTGTTCCCATGGAGCAAAGCAGTATGTGTCCACTTCCCACGAGGGATTTTTCAGGGTAGGTTTACAGAGCTAAGTTTCTCTAAGCAGTTTGGCGAGTCCTTACAAAGAGGTGAATAATTTAGATAATGTTTAATATGAATGAGTGGAGAATATTGAGGTATCAAATTTAATTGATTTAATTAGCATGATGATTGTCAACTTCCCAACACAGTGTATATCTGTATGAAATTATAACTCTGGGAGTACAATATCTGAATCATAAAAATGTTGTCCTTATATTAAAAGAAAGAAAGAGACAGGCTGCCTCGAAATACATTTTAGTTACTAAAACATGATTTTAGAGAGAGCAAGGAACATAAATAGGGGGCATGGAGGAAGTAAAGGCAAGGGAAAATGATATATTTTTAATTTAAACATATATAGTCATTTTATTTAACATATTTTTACGAGAGTTTCAGTTAATCGCTTGTGGAGGCACAAAAAGTTGAGCCTGCTCCACCTGTCTGAAGGTAAGAGAGTTTGAGTTTATTTAAAGTTGTTGACAACTGTGACTACACACCCTGACCTAGGGTGTGGTTACCTGGTGGTTTGAACAATAAGATGGCCCATAGAGGGAGATCCACTCTATCCCGAACAATGATCAGAGAATTCAAGCATACTTTTCTGTTCTTCCTTTTGAAATAGGAGGTTTGACCTAGGGAATGGCTGCCTTCAGGATATTTGGTCTAGGGTGGGCTCACTGCCTAAACAACAGAATACTTTTCTCATGAATTCATGGCTTGATGTTTCAAAGTACTGAAGCAAGTAACTGTTCTGGTTGTCCTTTGTATCTTGTTAAAACAATCTTTTGCCTTTTTCTCCTGTTTATATTGAGGTATGAAAATGTATGGAAAATCAAACACAGGCAAACTTAAAAGTCAGAACTAAGAATTCGGCATTTAGTATTCGCTGAATTGTCCTTCTGGTACTCTCCTGTATCTCTGTGATTCTTATCTGTTTTCTTCCTTCCTAGCTTTTCTAATCCTTACACCCCTACCCTGGAACTTACAACCCGCACCGCCATGGCTAGGACCACGGCAAAAGTCACCCTAAAAAGATGGCTTCAGACAATTACTTTTGTTTACTTAATTTTTTAATTGTCTCATTCTAATACAAGAAAAAAAGGAGGGAATATTTTAAGTAAAAGCAATGTACGTGATATTTGTTAGTTTCATGCCTTTAAAAATAAAGAGTGATGCTTTTATGTTTGTACAAATATATTCTTATATATGAATATAAACAAAGTAAATTAAAGCAATAAAGATGATTTAATATAATTTAATTTATTTTGTGATTATCTTCACTTTTCAGGCAAAGACAGGGAAAATAATGGATTTATTTTAATTACAGTTTACATATGCATAATTAAATAAATAACAAGCTGTCACACATTTTCATAAATTTTCAAAACTATGGCAAATAGAATTTCTTTTAGTGCCAGGTATACAGAAATAATTTTAATTATATGTGAAAATAAATGAATATAAAACAATTTGTCATTGAATAATAATCGAATCCTTCTATGGGCATCTCAAACTGAATTTGGTTAATTATACAGAAGAAAAAGAGGACATGGAGTTGGGAGGGTGCATGAAGAGGAGGCACACCTGGAAGGAGTTGAGGACAGAGCTGGGGTTGAACATAGACAATATATAGTGTATATATGCATGACATTTTCAAAGAATTAATAAAAATAACATAGAAAAAACATATTGCAAATTTGATTTCCATAATAATTCTCTGTACATTAATGTTAATTCTCTGTATCAAGTATTAATATAAGTTCTTGAAATCAACACATTTATATCATGCAAAAGTGTTTTATAGCTCTAAACATATATGCATGGATGTATATATGATGGTACACAGCTGTCAGAAAGACTGAAAGGTTAGAATCCTTAAGGAAGTGATGGCATAATTTCTCATTCCTACCAAGCACTAGTGAACGTTAAAAATGTGACTATCTGAAGTATACTATGACATTGTCAAAAAAATGACTATTTTTTTTAATAAGAATCAAGAATCCTCTGAAATTTTTACAACGGTTTTTATGGTCTTTTTCCTTCCTCTATACTTTTAGAATTTGCAATTAGTTTGCATCATTTACAAGCAAATAGAAACAATCTTTCCCAAAGATGACACTGCTAGGGAATCAGTGGTACAGTGTTTAGAATAAATGTCATTGTTAATTTGGCTTGAAGTGTGCATAGTCTTCATTCACAACATTTGAGCAGTTTTCTGTTTGATGTGATTTCCTCCAGGCAAGCTTCATATTGGAAAGGAGATCCAAAGTCCTTTGAGACATCTGTCTAAATCATTGAATTCTATTTCTAATATTTCAAGAATCACACTATTTATTTTTCACACCCCCTTCACTCTCATAGAGAGTCTTTAGACAACCCAAAATGACAGGCACCTGACTTTGGCAGTTTCTGCTCCCTCCGTCTCTTCACTGCCAGGCTACAATGAAGACAATGGCTCTCTCCATACATACTTCTAAAGACTTCTATAATGATTATTTTCTGGATAGTTTAATTACTTTGAAATTAAAACTATATTTATTCATGAAAGATGACAAATTTTTGTTTGAAAATTGGAGTAAAGTCATTACAAGTAAAAATAATTTACAGTAGCATATTCATAAAAACATAAGTTCAAAGAGAGATTTCAAAAATGCAAATGTTTCATAGTGTTTGAAGAGGAAGTGAGTCTAAATTCAAATTTAATTACAACTTACTTATTCAACTCCTAACTCATTGGGTCTTTGCTACCCAAGATTGTCTTTAATTATTTTTTTTATTTTATGTTGTTGTTGTTGTTTTGTTTTTGTTTGCTTGTTTTGTTTTACTTATTTATTTTTACAACAATTTATCTTTTCCATTTTATATACTAATCCCAGTTCCCACTTCCTCTCTCTTCCTATACCCTCCTCCTTCTTCAACCCTACCCCTATTCACTCTTCTCAGAGAGGGTAAGTCTGGCATATCACTTTGAGGCAGGACCCTCCCTTCTGTATTTGTCTAAGCAGGGTATCCCTCCCAAGATAATGGGCCCCCCAAAGCCAGTTTAAACACTAGGGATAAATCCTGCTGCGAAAACCAATGGTCCACTCTAACCCACATTCTGAGGGTGTAGTTTGGTCTCATGCAGGTTCCCCTGCTGTCAGTCCAGAGTCAGTGAACATCCTCTAGTTCAGGTCAGCTGTTTCTGTGGGTATCTCCACCATTATCACTCCTCCCTGTCGTCAGCCGAACTCTGGGAGCTCAGCCCAGTGCTTAGCTGTGGCTCTCTGCATCTGCTTCCATCAGTTGCTAAATGAAGGTTCTATGATGACAATTAAGGTAGTCATCAATCTAATTATAGAGGAAGGCCAGTCGATAGTCTATGATCCCAGAAATCTAGGTAACAAGGAGAAACCTTAGAAAGACATACATGGATCCCCTACGAAGGGGAAATAGACAAACTCTCCTGAGAAAACTGAGAGTGTGATGGCTAGTGGAGTGGAGATAGGGAGGAGAGAGGAGAAAATGAGGGAATAGGGGAGGAGAACATGATGAAATAGAATGGTTGAGATTGAGGAAGGACAGAAAGGAAAAGAAAGGAAAGAGTTATCTTGATTAAGGGAATCATTATGAGCCTATCAAGAAACCTGGCACTAGATAAATTCCCTGGAATCCACAAGGATGACCCCAGCTAAGACCCTATGCAATAGTAGAGATGGTACATAATTATTTTTTCTTACATAAGGATTGCATAGTTCCCTAGGCCTACAAAGTATGAAATTTCTAAATTGTTTCTTAAAATTTTATTCATGTTCATCGGTAAGTTTTAAAATATTTTGCCCAACCAACTATTAATAGCTAGCACATACTATTGAAAATTTATTTTCTAACTGATCTCTAAAGTTCGCTGGATGGCAAGTTCACTTTTCTGCCTTTTTCAACATTGTAGGTGACAGTTATAATAAATATTTACCACCATGTAACATGAATCACAATGTTTCAAGCTTTTGTGATACTGTTCCCTAGACAACTTCCATTTCACTATAAAATATAGCTCTTCATCTTTGTTCTTGACCTTAATATCACCTTTTTTCTTATAACAATCTTACAATGTATAACTTACATTACAATAAAAAATACTCCTACATTTCTTAATTTTTAAATTTAATGAACTTTATTGCTCACTAACTGCAATGTCCAAATGAATGTCAGAATCTCCTCACATCACTCTGACATTCTTCTTAAAGCAGCTAACATGGGATTCAGGTAACACAGTATTCAATTTTCAAAATACAGCCCTCCTTTTTTGTGTGTGTTTGAAACAAAGCATAAATAAATGAAAGATCAAGGAGAACCATCTAGTTGTCATTGTGTGACCAGAATGTCTTTTACCAAACCATTGAGGAAGCTGTTCTCATGCAAGTCTTCATAAAGCAATAAACAAGACTACATTGTTTAGTTGAACCTATGAAGTTAAAAAAATGACTATTTTTACTCTATTGATTTATCACATTTTTTTCATTTTCCTAGGTGTTCTTTATTTCTGATTCAAGATCAGGCTAGAAGCAACTTCAGTAGACATAACTTTCTCAGCAATCGAGATTTTGCACACAGTCCCAGTCTCAGTTTATGTTACAGGCTCAAAGTTCAGCCAACTTTTTACTTTCTGTCTGAGAACCCTCACCATTTAGGCTACATGCATGACCAAGTGTTACTCAATGGCCAGTCAATGTGACCTCCCTAGCCTAAAAGAAACTATGTGACTTATCTTGTGTTATGAGAATGGGGTGGGTCCTGAAAATCTAACATATAATTGTCCGGAGTTAAACTGTGAGAAGCAGGGGAGGAGCTGCGGCATAGAAAGGCGACTGTGCAGAGCTATGTAAGAGCTGTGCAGAGAGAGAGAGAGAGAGAGAGAGAGAGAGAGCACGTGTGTGTGTGCATGCATGCTGAGTAAAAAATGTAGTTGTATGGGCAGAATTGTGAGAGATGAAGAGGAAGCATGAGAGAAGTGTGAAAGAGGGAGTGACCGAATGAGTAAATGAGGGAATGATATAGAAGTATGTGTGCATGTGTGTGACAGAGAGACAGTGGCATGAAAGAGCTGCTGGGACTTCTCAAGAGTTGGGGAGGAAGCTGTCTACACACCTGTGCGAGAGAGTAAGAAGGAACTGTGTAACGTACTGTCTGTGAGAGCTGTGTTAATGAGACACGTAGCTGTGGCCATGTGCAGACAGATTCTCAGAGAGCATTTTTTTTTTCAAGACAGGGTTTCGCTGTGGTTTTGGAGCCTGTCCTGGAACTAGCTCTTGTAGACCAGGCTGGTCTGGAACTCACAGAGATCCGCCTGCCTCTGCCTCCCGAGTGCTGGGATTAAAGGCGTGCACCACCACCGCCCAGCCTCAGAGAGCATTTTTTAAGTTGAAATAAAAGAGAAAGTTACCATCAGAAGACCTATGTGTTTATTTTTCCCCTCAGAGAAGTATAGTTTTGACATTTTACTTAATTAACTTTTATTTTATTTTATTTTATTGAGAATAAGAAAAAAAAGTTTCCGCCTCCTCCCAGCCTCCCATTTCCCTCCCCCCCCCCCCCCCCTCCGCGCTC
>NW_026067949.1:37075018-37079522 GCF_014885135.2 Alexandromys fortis
ACTGTCTCAGTGGGTGGGTGCACCCCCCGTGGTCCTGACATCCTTGCTCGTGTTCTCCCTCCATCTGCTTCTCATTGGGACCTTGGGAGCTCAGTCCAGTGCTCCAGTGTGGGTCTCTGTCTCTATCTCCATCCATCACCAGATGAAGGTTCTATGGTGATATGAAAGATATTCGTCAGTAATGCTATAGGATAGGGTCAGTTCAGGTTCCCTATCCTCAGCTTAATTAACTTTTAAAATTTCTTTTAAATACTGATCACAATTTCACATCCCTTCTCTCCTCCTGTTCCCTGCTCCACCACCCTGACTCTCATCTACTCCCCTTGCCAATCCACTCCTTCTTCTCCATTCATAAAGGGACAGTCTTCCCAAGAGAGTGAACAAAGCAAGGCACATCAAGTTGAGGTAGGACCAAGCTCTTCCCCCTGTATAAAGGCTGGGCAAGGTAATACAGCAGGTGCCCAAAAGCCAGCCAGCTAAGCATCAGCAACAGGTCCTGAATTCTCACTGCTAGGAACTCTATGAATAGACCAAACCACATAACTGTCACACCTGCAGAGGTCTTAGTTTGGTCCTATGCAGTCTCCCTAACTACTGGTTCAGAGCCAATGTGTTCTCACAAGTTCACGTCAGCTGTTCCAGTGGGTTCCTCCATCATGACCTTGACACACCTGCCTCAAATAATCCCTCCTCTCTTTCCTTAAGTGGACTTCAGAAGCTCAGCCCAGTGTTTGGCTATGGATCTCTGCATCTACTTTCATCAGTTACTGGATAAAAGCTCTCTGATGACAATTATGGTAGTAACTAATATGATTACAGTAGATAGCCAGTTGACACATCCTCGTCATTATTTCTAGTAGTCTAAAAGTTGGCGTCATCCTCTATTTTTAATGAACAAATATAAATCAGTTTACCAGAGGAATTAAGGAATATATGCTTTAAGAATCTATTTAGTGTAAATGTAGCAATTGGTACATTGTAAACTACATGAGAACATTTTATTTAAACTAATACAAATGTATATTTATACATAGACACAGAAGGTTGCTCACAGATTTGGCAAGTAAATTTGATCTTAAAAGGATGTAGATGAAGGTTTTCTGTACTCTTAGTCAGAACAGTCCCTCTAGTCAGCTTCCCAAATAACCACACAGACTTAATATTAATTATAAATGCCTCGTCATTATCTATGGCTTATTACTAACTAGCTCTTACAACTGAAATTCAGCCATATTTCTTATTTATACTCAATATGTGATGGTACCTTTTTTAAAGCACAACCTATTCATCTTGGTCCTCTCCAAGACTCCTGGCAACTCCACCCCCTTTTACCTTATACTCTCTTTTTGTGTGAAAGTACCATTTTCTGCCTAGCTATTGACCATGTCAGATCTTTATTAACCAATGAGATTAATACATATTTATAGTATACAAAATATTACTCCACTGCACAAGTGTTTTTAACAACTGTCAAAACCAAAACATGCATTTTAATTAAGGACAGCAGGATATCCAAAAAGTACCTGTAATAGATGCTATGTGTGCATCATGGATGCATCAAAAAAGAAGTTACAAATGAATGAAATAAATTGATATTTCCCCCAAAAGCAATGTAGAATTTATAGCACAGATCCAGAAATAGGAGAAAAAAAATGCCAAGAGGGATAAATGACAGAAGCAAACAGTGTAAGTACACAGAATCAAAATAAGAACAAAATGTAAAGCCAGAGCTTTGGGGACCTACATATATTCCCTCCTTTGAGCACCTTCTCCCTCTCCCTCTGCATCTGATCCTTTTGTCCTTGTGTCATACCCTAGTCTATCTATCATTTTTTTAGTTCTTTTCTCAAATGTTTTCCTTCCACTCCTCCCAGTTGCTCCCCTGAATTTCTTGTCTATTTCTAATCTACTCCTCCATTTCTCTTCCGTAAAGAGCAGGCCTCCAAGGGATATCAACCTAAAGAGGCATAAACAAAGGGGCATAATAAGACTAGGCACTAATACTCTTCTATTTCCTTTTCTCCTTCCTAGGAAGACCCATCTCTAAACCCTTGATCTCTACCTAACATTTGTGGTTATACAGATTGTAGTTGGCTTATCTAAGATTTAACAGCTAATATCGATTTTTAGGTGAATACATATCATCACTCAGGATGAGTTTTTTCTAGGTCTACTTACCTATGAATTTCATGATTTCAGTTTCTAACAGTTGAGTAATACTCCATTCTGTAAACATACCACATTTTCTTTAGCCATTCATCTGTATAAAGACATCTAGAATGTTTCCAGTTTTTGGCTACTATGTAGCCACATATAGAGCAGCAACCAATATGGTTATGGAAGTGTCTCTGTAGCAGGATAAACTGTCCTGATGGTATATGCTCAAGTAATATTGCAGAATTCTCAACTCTTAATGGAATGTTACCATAAAATCTCTCTCTCCAGTGCTCAGGTAACCCTGAAGAAGAGGAGGCAGAAAAAGTGTAAGAGCCAGAAGGGATGGAGGACACATAAGAAACATTCTAAACATAGCAGGAAATATGTGTGTGCTTGTAATGTTGTAAAGAAATCCCTGAAAAAATAACTTAATAGAGAAATAGGTGTGTGTGTGTGTGTCTGTTTGCATGTGAAGATTGCCAGTGTTTTCAGTAAATGCTTCTGTAATGACCAGATATTCCCATGACAACTAATGGATTCTGAGCCAGTCAGAGGCAGGCTACTCAATTTCTTTTATAGTCAATTCACAATGTATAATAGATTTAAAAGTAAATAATAAAATTGTAAAGCTTCTAAATGATATAAAAGAAAATCTAAAATTAAATTTATTCTCAGCACAAGGTCAATGAAAAGAATTCCTTGACAATTACCAAAAGGAATTGAAAAGTCAAGTCTATAAAAACAAATGATGGATGTTTATAGTAGCTTGAAGATCAGTTGCGAAAACCTAAACAGATAACTACTTTAGTTAAGTGTTTTACTACCCCAAGCTTAATATCTGACTATCAGGAAATATCAGGATGTTCTAAACACCACGTAGGAAAAGGTTTAGTTTGTCTTGTACCTATATGTACTTATCTGGAGGTAGAACAACCCATGGTGAGCTGGGCCCACCCAAATCAATCACCAACAAGAAATGCTATTTGTCAATTTGTTAAAAGCATTTGCTCACTGAAGTTCTCTCTTCTCAAATGACTCCCGCTGTGACAAGTGGAAAAGCAAGTAAATAAATGAATGATTGAATGAATGAATAAATAAATGCAAAAAAAATCAACTGTGAATTTCACACACTGATACTTTAATATCAAATCTAAATTTTCCTTTTTTTGTTTCTCTCCAACATCTTATAGTTAATATAATAATATAAAACACAAAATATTATAAAATTCCAATGTCTGAAAATCTAAACACTCAAATTTAAAATTCATACCATTTAAAATTTCGACTCTCTTTCAAAGTCCATAATATCTATTCTCCCCAATATGTCTCTAAAATATCCATATTCTTTCAAAACAAAAAGAGAACAAAAAAGCAAAAATAAGTAAATAAATAAGTAAAGCATAAATATTTCTTACTTGAAGAAGGAAGTTAGGGCACAATCACAGTTCAATCAAAGTAAACAAAGACTCAACAATGTAAGTATTCAGCATTACTAGAACTCACTCACAATCTTTTAGACGTCGACTTGCTTGATGCATTCATTTCTCTTGCTCTTTGATCTGAAGCACACAAATGAAGGAGATACTAAAGTGTGTCTGTGATGTACAGAATGAAGACACCACATATGTGGAAGCTAGTGGGAGGGAACGGTAAGAATTGAACGGCTGACAATTTTATCTACTTCCCTTAGCCAAGAGGATAACTATATGTTTTTTCTTGGGTTCACCTTCTTCTTTAGCTTCGTTAGGTTCACCAGGTATACACTCCATGACCTTTATTTATGGCTAGAAACCAATTATGAGTGAATACATCCCATGTTCATCTTTTTGGGTCTGGGTTACCTCGCTCAGGATAGTGTTTTCTATTTCCATCCATTTGCATGCAAAATTCGAGAAGTCATTGTTTTTTACCGCAGCATAATACTCTAATGTGTATATATTCCACACTTTCTTCATCCATTCTTCCATTGAAGGGCATCTAGGTTGTTTCCAGGTTCTGGCTATTACAAATAATGCTGCTATGAACATAGTTGAACAAATGCTTTTGTCATATGATAGGGCATCTCTTGGGTATATTCCCAAGAGTGGTATTGCTGGGTCCAGGGGTAGGTTGATCCCGAATTTCCTGAGAAACCGAAACACTGATTTCCAAAGTGGTTGCACAAGATTGCATTCCCACCAGCAATGGATGAGGGTACCCCTTCCTCCACAGCCTCTCCAGCAAAGGCTATCATCGGTGCTTTTGATTTTAGCCATTCTGACAGGTGTGAGATGATATCTCAAAGTTGTTTTGATTTGCATTTCCCTGATTGCTAATGAGGTTGAGCATGACCTTAGGTGTCTTTTGG
>NW_026067949.1:37080711-37092134 GCF_014885135.2 Alexandromys fortis
GAGGGAAATGGGAGGCTGGGAGGAGGCGGAATCTTTTTTTTTCTTATTCTCAATAAAATAATAAAATGGAAAAAAAAAAGAATTGAACGGCTGAGCGTAAGAAGAAGTTATATGAATACAGTACTTCTAAAATATTCTCAAAGAGTAAAACTTATTAAATTAAAAAACAGAAAAACCATGCCTTCTAGTAGACACTATCAATCTATCCCTTTCACAAAACTCAGCAAATGTCAACCCACCTTCTGTTGTCATACTCACTTCATTTTATTAGGTAATGCTACCTTTTTATCCCATTAGACATTTTATTATTAATTATTTTGTTTTGATTTTGCTGGTAATTAACGATGCTGTTGTGGATGCTCATAGAGAAGCTTTGTGCAAACATACTTTGTCATTTCTCTTCAGTATGTTCCAAAGTTCTGAGATGGCAAGCACCAGGGTTCACTCTATATCTAACATTATATAAAACTTAACATAATTTTTTCTTTATTGACTATATGCTATACATATTTTACATTAAAATACCTCAACCAAGTTTAAATTTTTACAGATATGTCAGAGAACATCTGACTTTCTGAATTACTGCATTTACTTCATCTCCATTTTACTCATCTTTCCTGTTGACTAAAGGATAAATGTCTTGAGTGGTAAAGTGTACAGATACTCAAGAAAGGATTTTGGAAGACTTTGAGACATAATTTCTCAAGCTTTGGTTAACATACATTATGAATGGCAACTGAATTCTTTGCTTGTATTTTTATAATTTTTGGCATATTTCTGCTTATAAATGCTTAAAATACTATTTGATGGAATAAAAAAAGAAAGGTTTTTCAAAGTGAGGGTTACCTAAATATACAGAGCTGAGTTTGCACTTGCTGGTTTTGTAGAAAATAAATTTGCAGCAATTAGCCATTTATTAAAATAAGCTTCCTCAAGAGAATTCACTTTGCTTTCCATAAAGTCCATGGGAAGGCTTATTTATACACAACCTATAAATGGGTACACTCACTATGAATCTATGGAAACAAACCTGAACTAACTTGGTCAAAACTAAGTTAAAAAACTTCAGAGCAATAGAGGAAGAACATTTATGAAGATTCTGTGTTGTACTTTTATTGTCTTGATTATATAAGTGGATTTACACAAAATACAATCACACTAATGCTAATGGCTTCCATAGTAGATTTTTTTATTCTTTCCTCAGATACAAAAACTTGTTTTGAATACAATAGACACACCAGGATGCATCTGGGTTACTTGTGTTGAGCTGATAAAATACTGTGTCCAATCTTCATGTATAATTTCAAAAATGGCAAAATAAAAGAACTGGAAACTAGGAAACTTTCTTTTTATTCACCAGAATAAATAGTTTTATGTACTATCTGATTTATAGATTTGTCTTAGAAGCAGAATATATTTGCTAATATTACTTTTGTTCTTAAGCAGCAGAAACCTACACCAAATTATTTGCTGATTGTAATGTTGAGGACTCATTATATTAGATTCAAAAGCAGTGCTTCTTAGTTCAGAGACTCAAATGCCATTAAAATTATATTGTTTTCTCAATTTTATTGTTTGGAAGAAATCCTTTTTCTAATTAACTCATATAGAAATATAACACACTTCATTTAAAGAGGCCACACATTTGCTTAACCACAAATTCCTGAGACACCTCACTGAATTTATCTCTAGTCTGAATAACCACTTCCATGTTCATCTCAGAGAAACAGAGTACTCAAAAGGAGATATTTACCATCTGGTTTTAACATTTATACAATCACCTTCAATTCACATTTTTATAGTGAATTGGTCATCAGAGTTAACTTCCATGGCTCCATTTTAGCCTTTTGATAGATTTGCAAGTCCGTACTACTATGCTAACTCATAGAACCATCACAGAGCTTAACACAACACTGATAACACTCCCCAAATCATTACATTTCAGAAAAGCAAGGACAAGATGTATGTCCTTCCCATGAAAGGGCTCACTGACTGCTCCTGGTCAGTGATGCTGTTCTTTGCTTTCTCAGACTCATTACCTGACCACCAAACCCCAGCAGTGGCATGTCTCTGTGTGTGTGTCACAGATACACGAGAATCTGTGGTGGCCACCTTGGCTGCCAGAATTGACTGTCTTGGACCAGTATCAGGTCTTTAGCACACTGCTGAACTATTCTTAAGGCTCCTGCAAGTTCATCAGATGAGCAAGCAGTACGTGAGCTACAGTGACCCTCCACATCAAAAAAAAAAAACATGGAGCTCAGCGATCAGCACATTCCTAGTTCTTCATGAACACTGAGTAGATTTATTCCACTCTACCTTATTAACATTGACAAGGAAAGTGTGCAGTTAAGTGTGTAATGATGCCAAGTCAGAGCATATGGCTATAGAAGCTTAACAATTATAGTCCCATAGCCAAATTCCTAAAACTGAAAGGGTTACTTCTCCATTACATCTCTCAAAATAATGACGTAGAAGTTTAGTTTGCATACCATGTGATTTTTGATAGAATAATCCACATGAAAAGAGAAAAGTTGGCCTCAGCTTAACTTGGGCATCCAAAGAAGAAATCTGCCAGTTTTAAAAATTTACAGAATATCATATGAAATATTGTACTCATTTCATGCAAAAAGTGATAAAGAGAAAATAAAGGAACTTGTGCATAAAGGTTAGATGCCAGAGAGACCATTATTCGGTGTCTAGAAACATTGCTGTCCATTAAAATAAAAAATAGCCAGTGCACAAAAGACTGCTCACTGTAAGTGAAGATGCATTGGGGAATCAATGAATGTTAAGTTGTTTTGGAAAATTAGGTAAATATCTATGAGCTAGAAGGTTGTGAGGCTAAGGGGCAGAAGGAGCAGACAAGAAAACAGAATACATTATCACCCTAATCAGAACTACCCCTCAAAATTATTAGCTATATTTGTATTATGATAGAGTAAATATTGACAGGACTGCATTGGTATCTGAAAATATGAAGTAGAATTACTTACTTGGAAAAAATAATTGTTCCTCTTATGTTTGAGAGACTTCAGGCATCATCTGTTTAAATGATATAAAAGTCAAGGAAATACTCATTCCTACATTTAATTCCAAGTTCCTAAATCTGTTTGAAAATATTAATTGACTAGGCTCTCTCACAGCGAGTTTGGAAGGTATAAGATAGCTGTATTTCTTTTTACACCTGGATAGTTCAGAAGCTGAAAGCTTAAATGCTTTTCTGGAAAAAAAACATATATGTATATATACATGCAGTCATGTGAAGAGCAGCTTTTGATAGTGAGGATGGTCATTCTGCCTGCCTCCTTAGCTGTCCACATAACTGGCATTCCTTCCCTAGAAAGTCAGTGATCCACGCCCTCCATTTCTTGGAATTTAATTACTTGGAATCAGATTGGACACTGACACCAACTGCCTGCTTAATTTGCTTTTTAAAAGCTTATATTCCAGAAGTTTCAGAAAAATATGAATCAAGCATAAGAAATTTCTGCATTACACTTGGTATAAGGCTATGCCTGTCAAAGAAAGTATAGCGACTAAGAGAAAGCTAAATTGTATGTGGAAATGTGAGAATGTCTTGAAACTGATTTCACTAATGACATAAAACTTCTAAGAAGAACACTTAGGAAAGAAAGAAAATTATATAAAACAGCATAAAAATATCTAAACAAAATAGTTTTAAAAGGGAAATTTCATGAAGCCGCAATGCATGATTCTTAAATCATACTAAGATTAAACAAATTTTATAAATTTATTTGCCAATGATACAATTTTAAGTTCTCTACAGACCTGCTTGATTTGTTAAAACGAGGTAGAAGATGAGACATTGAATTGAAAACTCTCAAGAAACCAACAACATGCATATGAAGCATATGACAGACTTGAAACAGGATTGATTTTTAACAGTCACTCGTATATTTCAAAACTAGAGAAATATGGTCAACCATTCCATTATTGTATGCTAGTTGCTCTGAAGCTATATAATTTATCTTCAGGGAAAAGTACATAATGATTTGTTCATCATAATATTCAATGGAAGTTCAGATATCAATGGTGTTGACTCTATGCAATTGGGGCAATTACATATGAAAGTATAAAGACTTAGAGTAAAATTCAAATGGATTTTATATGAGAAATAATTTTTGTTTAATGTTAATAAAAATGTGTTGACTGAGCTTTACTAAGATTAAATCTCACAGCTGGTAGGCAATTGAAAGCAAGATCTGCTCTGGGTTGTTGTTTAAATATAAAATGCAGTAGGCTTTATAGATTATTATAAAATGAGTAAGAGAAATATCTATGCAATATTAATCCATGTAGTGGACATTCATTGAATTAAGTTTTAGTTCCTACTACAAAATAGAATTCTTTCATTCTCAGCAAATACATAACAATCTTGTTTCAACAAATGACTTAATATATTATGTAATTTTTGTACATAAAATATACATTACACAATGGTCTCAGTTACTATTCTATTGCTGCCATGACAAAAGCAACTTACATAAGAAAACATTAATTTGAGACTTGTTTCAGAGGGTAATGTATGATCCTGATGGCGGGGAGGCAACAGTGCAGCAGGTAGGATGAAAAGGCCATTGTGTTGGGACAGTAGCTAAAAGCTTGTGTCCTGCAGACAGCTGCAGACAGGAGGCACAGACTTAGTCGGGCCTGTGGTTTTGAAACCTTAAAGCCCACACTCAATGACACAGTTTTGCTAATAAGGCCACATCTCCTCCAGCAAAGTCACACTTCCTAATCCTTCTAAACAAGTTTCACTAACTGCGGGCCAAGTAATCCAATACAGGATTCTATGTAGGGCATTTTCATTAAAATCACCACCTTAATCTACAATAAAGCAATTTCAATAAGTAATATTAAATATTTGCAGATTAATTTTTTTTTCCTTGTTTCCTTCTCTCTTTAATTGTTTGTGAGACAGGATCTCTCTTTGTGTAGTTCAAAGTAACTTCATAGTCATTTTCTGTTACGGTTGGCCCAAATTTACAATCCTTAAGTGCTAGAATTAAAATTACAGGCCACTGTCCCTGGCATAGCTCCACCACTTTGATTAAAAACACAGATTCACAAAAATGGGCATTGAAATCTCATTCTTGAAGAAGGAAAATCAAGAGGACACATACTCATTACTTTTTCACCAGTATGTTGGAACATTAAAAACATCCTATTATTTTTATTTTATTGAGCTATACGTTTTTCTCTGCTCCCCTCCCTGCCTCTCTCCTCATCTTCAAACCTCTCCTAAGGTCCCCATGCTCCCAATTTACTTAGGAGATCTTGTCTTTTACTATTTCCCATGTAGATTAGATCCATGTACGTCTCTTCTAAGGTTGTCTTGTTGTTGTGATTGTGATTTGTAGGCTGGTTTTCTTTGCCCTATGTTAAAAAAACCACTTATGAGTGTGTACATATGATAATTGTCTTTCTGGGTCTTGGTTACCTCACTCAATGTGATATTTTCTAGCTCCATCCATTTGCCTGCAAATTTCAAGATGTCATTATTTTTCTCTGCTGTGTAGTATTCCATTTTGTAAATGTACCACATTTTCCTTATCAAATCTTTGTTCCAGGGGCATTTTGGTTGTTTCCAGGTTCTTTCTATAACAAACAATGCTGTTATGAACATAGTTGACCACATGCCCTTGTGGTAAAATTGAGCATCCTAACAGATGTTATGACTCAAATGGACTTAACAGACATCTACAGAATATTCCATCCAAACATAAAAGAATATACCTTCTTCTCAGCACCTCATGGAACTTTCTCAAAAATTGATCACATACTCAGTAACAAAACAAACCTCAACAGACACACACACACACACACACACACACACACACACACACAAATGGAATAGCTCCATTTATCTTATCGGATCACCATGGCTTTAAAACTAGAATTCAATAGCAACACTAATTCTAGAAAGCCCACAAACACATGGGAATTAAAAAGTGCCCACCTGAATCATCAGTGGGTCAAGGAAGAAATAAAGGAAGAAATTAAAGACTTCATAAAATTCAATGAATGTGATCACACAACTACCCAAATTTATGGGACACAATGAAAGCAGTGTTGAGAGGAAAGGTCCTAGCACTAAATGCCTACATAAAGAAGATAGAGAAATTCCACACCTGTGAGTTCACAGAACATTTAAAAACTTTAGAACAAAAAGAAACAAACTCACCCAAGAGAACCAGAGGACAGGAAATAAATTAACTGAGAGTTGAAATCAACAAAATATCAAACCTTTATCCAGACTAACCAAAAGGCAGAGAGAGAGAATATCCAAATTAACAAAATCAAAAAGGAAACAACAGACATGGAGGAAACCCAGAGAATCATCAGGTAATATTTCAAAAATACACCAGGTTAGTGTTTTAAAACATTAACCAAGAACATTTTATTCTATAAATGATCTGTTCTATCTTGGCACATTCATTTTTGTTATGTTCAGGTTACCTAAACTTCATCTTTACATAAAAGACAATAATATTGACATAAAATGGTGATAATAATGTTCAGTTCAATATTTCTTTAGACAGTCCTTATGTATGTACAAATGGATTAAAAGTGCTAATAACTTCTTATGACACTTTAGGTAAGAAAGATTAAGGAGAAAAACAAAAGGAAAATGGCTTTATCATATCTGCCTTCACAGGTTTCCTCAAAGACAAAATTAGGCAATGAGGGCAACTCACAGGAGCCTCTTCTATTAGATACAAATTCACAAAAGAGCCACTGTATCTCCATGAGAGAATACTAGCAAGGGATCCGGTGCCTTTAGAATTGTGCCCCTTTCCTACTAGAAACAGAGAAACATTTTAAGAGTCCTAGTCCTTTTGTCCCTCCCCTTTCCCTTTTTCATGCAGCACAATGTTTCCAGAGAGCCTTCTTCTGGTCTCAGATATTCACAGCTGTTACTTCTTAGATGGGACTTGCCTCTTATCCCTCTTTTATTCCATTTGAAATGAGGAGCCATGGAGGAGGCCAGAGCAGAGAGTTGACATGACTTTTTTTTTTTTTTTTTAACAACATTAGCTAGACTTTTGCATTTACAGGAATTGAAAGGAAGCACTGATAGAAGCAGGGAGATTATTGGGCTCTTAGAGTAATCTAGGCTATGGAAAGTACTGACTTGATTCAACATGATAGCAGTTTGAGGAATGAGAGGGGCTCAGAGATGGAATATGTGTTCAGTGCCTTACTACTAAGATTGCTGACACTGTGAAATGAGAGAGATGAGTTGGTTCAATAAGATTTTTAGCTGAGGATGAAGTTTCCATAATTGACCTGAGCAATACTAAGGGCAGGGAAGAGCTGAGGTGGTAGATAGGTTCAGATTAATTTTAGATAAGTTTGATTTGAGATATTTATAACACTTTATTATAAGTGAACTGTCATAAACATAGATGTACACATATGGTTCCTTTTAAAAGGTCAGAGTTTATTGAGCGATGATAAATTGAGTTCTGTCTGTTTCATTGATTATAAAACACCACCCATCTTTTAACTTTTATTTTTAGGAGTATAGCATAATTGTATGATTTTTCCCCTTCCATATTCTCCCTCCAAACATTCCCACATACCTTTACTTGCTCCTTTTGTAATTTATGGCCCATTTTTATTAACTGCCGTTATAAGCATATGTGCATATATATTCATAAATACAACCTGCTTAGTATGACCAATGCTGCCTATATGTATGGTTTTAGGGCTGGCCATTTGTATTGGATAACCAGTGAGCTCATCCCTTGGAAGACATTTACTCTAATAATCATTATTCCTTTATTGCCTCTGATTCTTTGGATATGGTTGAGGCTTCCTAAGCTTTTCCCCATCCAGTTTGTCATGTCTGTTGTCTTTGTTCAGCTAATGCTTAAACAGTCATAGCAGTGTGGTTTTATGTGCATAGTTCTAAGATTACTAGGGGGAATCAGTCTGACAGCAAATTCCCAGATTCTGCCGTTTTTTTAAATCTTTCTTTCCTTTCTTCCCCACGTTTCCCCGAGTCTTAGACGTGAAAATTGTTCTATAGATTTATCCAGTGGGAGTAGGGTTTATAACTCTGGCTTTTTATTGATTGTGTTTTTCTGAAATGGTCTCTATCTGTTGCAAAGGGATGTTTTCTTGAAGAGTGATGAGAACCAAAATTATCTGTCTGTATAAGAAAAAAAAATAGAGTGTAGGTAGATGATGGTTTAGTAAAAAATGGTTGTGGGTTCTCTTGCAGAATTAATGACTTGATCATCTCTGGGTAGGTTTTCCAGTAATAGGTGTGATTTATCTCTTCTTGAATGGGTCTTAAGTCCAATTAGAGAGTCCTTGGTTACCACCAAGGCACGTGTACCACCAAGTTATATTACCACAAACTTGGTGTTATCATGACAAGCTAGTCTTTGTTGGGGTTCATTATTATAGAACCTTAACAGGAATATAGGATGCTTCCCTCCTTTAGAAACTTGCATGGCAGCTTCTGTTACCATGGGAGTTTATCCTCAGGTAGAAATACATTCTTGGCAGTGCCAGATCGAGGGACTCTGGATTTTGTGTCTGAGAGTCATGATAATTCTTTTAAATTGGAATTTATCTCCCAATTCTTGGGAACAGCCAAAGACAATAGAAATAGCCTATAATGTTTTGGGAGTCCCTTGAATAACCTAACAACTCAAAAAAAAAGGTTTTTCATACTTAGAGATTTTGTTAAATAGTCTTTGACTCTTGGAGGGTACAAATAAATATGCATATTTATATACAGATTTATGTTTATCCATGATTCTTATGTAATAACATAATACAGTTGATTTTAGGAAGGTAGCTAATAGTATAATTCCTTGTGACTTTTTTAGACATCCTTTTTGTTATTAATTCTCCTCTATCTTTGTTATGCATTTATCTCCTTCTCCTCTTCTTAATTTTAATCCCTTATCCCATTTCCCCTGTCAGATAACATATGTCCTCCTATTTCTCCTCTATTAGTCCCACTTCTCTAGTCTGTCAATAGACCCTTATTATTTCCTAATTTTTGCAGTTATTCCAGGATATGTACTATCACATTTGAAGATTTGAAATTAGAAAATTCTAATGATAGCAAACATGTGTTTTTCATCTTTCCGTGACTGGGTTACCTCACTCAATAGCCTCTTCTCTATTTCCTCCCATTTACTTACAATAAGATCATGATTTCAATTACCTTCCAGCTGAATAGTAATCCATACTAAATATGTGCTCCCTTTTCATTATCCATTAGTCAGGTGAAGACCATTTCAAATTTTTTCCATTTCCCAGCTGTTGTGAATAAGTAGCAGTGAGCATGGCTAACCAAGTATCTGTGGAGAAGGATGTTGAGTCATTTGGGCATATGCTAACGAGTTCTTAAGAATTCTTAATTTTGTCTGAGACTCATGGCTTTTGACAACAGAATCTCTTTTTTTTTTTCTAATCTTAATCATTGGGATTAATTTTCAAGGTGAACATTATGCATCCAACCATAATAGATAGATCACAGTGTGGCTATGAATAGGTGACAGTGGGTACATGGATCCTGGAGACTTTACAGAAGAAAAAATGAAGAGGACTAACTCAATGTCAAGAGAGTACTATAAGGGATTAGATAAAAGCACATTTATCTTCTATTCAAGTCACACAGCAGATTCAAGGTGAAACACTGATTCCTCATGTACTATGTCTTCAGAAGTGGTTTCTCCGGAAGAACAGATAAAGCAGAGGAGTTGGGATAACTCTCAGTTATATGATGCAAACACTGTTTGACCTAATAACATTCTTCTGCTGAAAATGCCACCATGCCTCCATCACCGTTGGTGGGTACTCCCTTCATAACTTTCAAGAAAGAAGTTTACAACTTTCATGGATCGGGTCTATTTGAAAATCTCATGTCTGCCTTCCCTCTTGTGAATATTAAGACCTGTGTTGTGTCTGTGCATTCGTCTTTTAATCTGAGGAGTTTACAGATAAGACTATTTTACATACATGAGTATCCATATATCAGTTGGCACACCATAGTTTGTATCGAAAAGATTGTAATTGTTTGTTTACTTTCAAAATTAATGTATGAAGTCATCCTACCTCAGCATTTGCATTAAAAAGGGAATAAATTTGTGCCATATAGGAAGAAAGGTAAGACACTGTTTGTAAGCTAGTAGTCTGTACACTATGGTGTCACTTACAGCAGGACCTGGCTTGATGTTGATGTTAGAACAATCTGTTGTTCAGAAGGGTTACAACTTGGAAATATTTTCAGATTCACCATCATTTTGTCCATGTAATGTCATAGAACTCTTGTTCCACCTGCTTACCCCACACACAAAGTTCACACAAGTTATAACACTGTTTTAAAGATAAATCAGAAATGAAGTTCAAAAAAGTCTTTTGCTATGTGTCTTAGGAAGAAAAAGGAAGAGTGCCGTAAATCGACAATGTTTTTGGAGATGTGGCAGGCAGAGGTGTGAATTTGCCGAATGACTACCAGACTTAATAAATATAACTTATCAATGATTATGACAGAGCTACTTTATAGTATGGTGCTGACAAAAAGCCAAAGGCAAAAGGTTAACAGGATGAGAGAAAATCAATTTGAAGCAGTGAATATCAGCAATTCCTTTAAGGACTTTTGCCTCAAAGCAAGAGTTCCTAAGACATAAACAGCTATGAATTTAGGAAAGCCTCTTGCTGTTGTCTCAAAATGAAAGTGCTAGAAAATAGCATTTTATAATATTTTAGCAATATGCCTTGATGCATTATTTGATAAAAAGCTCGGAACTGGGTTAGATCTAATACTGCTTCTGACAGACTGCCAATAAATTATTTGAAGGAAACCCTATATTTTGTTTAATAAAACTAAATGGTTAGGACATTGAAATAATGCAGTGACTAAATCAGATTATAGTGTGCATGAAAATAAATTCAGTGATAAAATATTTGAAGAAGTGGATGTTTTCCTTTAGTTAATGCAAGATTCATGTAAATTAAGGCTTACTAGTTAGTTGAAAGATTGGATTAAAACAGAGTTGACTATTATCAAGCATTGCTAATGTGTCATTCATGAAATATTCATATAAAACCTACCATATGCCAGCAATTCTTCTAACAACAGGGAATATACTGTAACAAAGTGACAAATGTCCTGTTTTTGAAAAGATTATGAAATGTCTGAGAAGAGCAATCAAATATCAAATTTCAAGTGTGGAATCACCATAGAAAGGTAGTTATTTCCCTACCCTGGAAATATAAGTCCTACTAAGACATAAAGTAAGGTCTACTTAATTTTAGGTGCTCTTTCAAGCACCAATTATATAGTTATGTGTGCTAAAATTAACACAGAGAGAGAGAGAGAAGGACAGAGAGAGAGAGAGAGAGAGAGAGAGAGAGAGAGAGAGAGAGAG